>NC_057807.1:193435862-193655258 GCF_018294505.1 Triticum aestivum
CTTTGTTTTCCATGATAAGTTCATGTAACATGTTGTTTGATAGCTCTAAACATTGCAGCCTGATGTTATTTCTGCTAAGCCTGAAACTGTTATTATTTGCAATCTTGCCATGTCCTTTTGGGCATGTTATTCTATTTTCTGGAGATAGCTCAGTGTTCATGTTTTGTCATGCTTTACCTTTACCTCATTTCCATGCCTTTTGTTCTTATGTTGAGGTCTGTAGCATATTGTTTTGATGCTTGTTAGATGCCTAGTTGTTGTTTTGGACAGCTTGTCCTTTAAACTTGTTTCATGTGTATGTGTTGAACCATTGCTCCGTTTTGAGTGTGCTCTATATGAAACTTGCTTAGTTTTGCTTGAGATTTCATATTACCTTGTTGCATCCTTGTTTTGGGAGTGTTTTCTTGATGTTTGAATGCCTTTTGCATCAATGCCATGTTTAACTTGTTTTGCTCATATCTTCTAGGCCGTAGCTCCGAATTAAACAAACTTTATATGTAACTTGACTTGAATTTAATGTAGATCCTCTTGGTGCTCTTTAACTTGCCGTTTAACAACTTCAACTTAATGTTTGTTCAGATCTGTACCAATTTCGAAATTTGCATATGAGGACTTACCGGATTTGTTATATGTTGTTTCCGGCCTCATTTAAACTTGCTTTGATGTGTTGTTCTTGTTTGCATCATCTCTTGCCATGAGTAGCCTCATCTAGCTTTGTCATGCATCATACTTGATTGAGCATCATGCCATGTCTATGTGTTGTGTGTTTACCTTGTTATTTGCTTATTTCCAGGTGTGCTTCTTCTCGTTAGTTCCTGTTTCGTTGCGATCGTGAGGATTCATTCGTCTACGCTTGGTTCGTCTTCGTGGCTTCATCTTCTTCATGGACTCGTTCTTCTTCCTTGCGGTATTTCAGGCAAGATGACCGTCACCTTGGATCTCATTACTATCATTGCTATGCTAGTTGCTTCATTCTATCGCTATGCTGCGCTTCCTATCACTTGTTCTTAAAGCCTCCCGAAATTGCCATGTCAGCCTCTAAACTTTACACCCTTCCTAGCAAATCATTGCTTGGCTATGTTACCGCTTTGCTCAGCCCCTCTTATAGCATTGTTAGTTGCAGGTGAAGTTGAAGATTGCTCCATGATGGACAGGATTATGTTGGGATATCACAATATCTCTTATTTAATTAATGCATCTATATACTTGGTAAAGGGTGGAAGACTCGGCCCTATGCCTGGTGTTTTGTTCCACTCTTGCCGCCCTAGTTTCCGTCATACCGGTGTTATGTTCCTTGATTTTGTGTTCCTTACGCGGTTGGGTGATTTAATGGACCACCTTGACAGTTCGCTTTGAATAAAACTCCTCCAGCAAGGCCCAACCTTGGTTTTACCATTTGCCTTACCACCACCTACTTTTCCCTTGGGAGTCGTGCTCTCGAGGGTCGTCTTTATTCAGCCCCCCCGGGCCAATGCTTCTCAAAGTGTTGGTCCAAACTAGAGCCACTTGCAGCGCCACCTCGGGGAAACTTGAGGGCTGGTTTTAGTTGTACCTAGTGTTCATCCGGTGTTTCCCTAAGAACGAGACATGTGCAACTCCTATCGGGATGTCGGCGCATCGGGCGGTCTTGCTGGACTTGTTTTACCATTGTCGAAATGTCTTGTAAAACGGGATTCTGAAACTGATCGGGTCTTCCCGGGAGAAGGAATATCCTTCGTTGACCGTGAGAGCTTGTGATGAGCTAAGTTGGGACACCCCTACAGGGTTTAAACTTTCGAGAGCCGTGCCCGCGGTTATGTGGCAGACAGGAATTTGTTAACGGCCGGTTGTAGATAACTTAACACCAGATTCGAATTGAAACGCATCAACCACGTGTGTAGCCGTGATGGTCTCTTTTCGGCGGAGTCCGGGAAGTGAACACGGTTTTGGGTTATGTTTGACATAAGTAGGAGTTCAGGATCACCTCTTGATCATTGCTAGCTTCACGACCGTTCCTTTGATTCTCTTCTCGCTCTCATTTGCGTATGTTAGCCACCATATATGCTTAGTCGCTGCTGCAAGCTCACCACTTATCCTTTCCTTACCCATTAAGGTTTGCTAGTCTTGATACCCATGGTAATGGGATTGCTGAGTCCTCGTGGCTCACAGATTGCTACAACAACAGTTGCAGGTACAGGTTATGCGATGAACATGACGCGAGAGCGATATTTGCTTGTTTTGGAGTTCTTCTTCTGCTTCTTCTTTGATCAGGGGATAGGTTTCAGGTCGGCAGCCTGGGCTAGCAGGGTGGATGTCGTTTGAGTTTCTGTTTGTGTTTCATCCGTAGTCGGATGGTGCTCTTATGTAAGATGATGTTGTACTCGTGTGGCATTGTATGCCTTTTGAATGTATCCCCATCTATTATGTAATGTTGATGTAATGATATCCACCTTGCAAAAGCGTATCAATATGCGGTTCTATCCTTGGTGGGACCTTTGAGTCTCTTTAGGATAGTATCGCATATTGGGCGTGACAAGTTGGTATCAGAGCCTCGACCGACCATAGGAGCCCCCTTGATTGATCGTGTAGTTTGGCCGTTGTCGAGTCTAGAAGAAAACTGTTTTCGGAGTCTAGTTATATCGGAGAGTAGGAATTCTTTCTACTCCTCAGCCCCTTCGTCGCTCTGGTGAGGAATCTTGACGTAGGTGTTTTGAATTACTGCTCCTCCCATTCAAACTTTTCTTTACGATCACGCAGTTGGTTTTCCGGTCGTTGTTCCTCAGCTCTTTTCATCCGGTGCATTTCTCGTCAAGTTGACTCGAGCCTCTTCATCTTTGCCAAGTTCAATCCTAAGTTGTTTTCTTTTACCACCCGCCCACCCCTTTTTCATCTCAGAGCCGGACTCCGTAATCGAGTATCAATCCTACTCGTGCGAAGTCTTTGTTTTCTTTCCTTAATGATTTCAACCAGTGTTTTCTCTTCAAAATATTCGTCGGTTCCCCCTTCCAAGTTGCCTTTGTTTTCCCGCCCTCCCACCCTCTTCTTCCTGGAGCCGGAGTCTGTTTCGAGCATCAATTTCATTCATGTGGAGCCTCTTCAGTCTCCCCTCAATCATTTCAACCGGTGAATTCTCGTCTCGGTGGACAATCTTCATCTCTTTATCTTCTCCGGTGGATTCAATTCCATTTTTCGGTAGTGATTATATTATTTCCCTCGGCTCAAGCGTTTTCCTTGCTCGTTCACCTCTTGCGAGTTTGTCCTTCCGGAGTGTTCAAGACATCTCAGGGGATTCGTCTGTGTTCGAATTAATTCGAGGTTGTCACCTCATTCAAATATTTCAATTGTTCCGGTGCATCATCAATCTCTTCAACAATCCTTTTTCAACGGTGTTTTCTTTTAGTGGGCCCTAACCCACAAGTCGTTTCCCAGGATCTTACCTGACTCTTCTAATTCTCCCGGAGTTATTCTCAATTCTTTTCAAGTGTGACGTAAGAATGGATTTCATTAGTCAGATGCCATCTCCAAGATTGCTTTCAAATTCTTTTCATCTTTGGTTCAACCCTTCCTCTTTTACATTCTACCTGAGTACCTCAGTAGTTTTGGTGGCGTCTCATCGTCATTTGAAGATCGAAGAAGAGTTTTCCTCTAAATCTTGTCTTTCGTGGTCCTCGCGAATTATTCCATTTGTCAGTTATTCTTTTCTTAACCATCCGGAGTATGTCAGAAGTTGTTTTTCCATTTCTTTTCACCGGAGGCCATCATTCCAGAAGAATTCTTTGTCCTCACATATCAGCTACCGTTATCCAATTATCCCGGTGCTTCGTTCAAGTGTTCTTTAATCATCTCATGATCTCTTTGTTCTTTTGCATCTAAATCCCCTCGAGCATATTGATTCTTCTAATTCTTCCCGGTGATTCATTCTCTTGCAACAGTCATTTTCGAATTCTTACGGTGGTTCGTTCAAGATTCTTTTTCCTTCATTATCATTTTAATCCATTCGTCCTTTCGAATCCTACCGGTGGTTCATGAAGACTTTCTCAAGTTTTGTGCTATACCCCCCTTAATCCTTTTCAATAAGAGTATGTAGTATGCAAAATCCATTGCTTGTCATCAATTTAAGTTGATGAAGATTAAGCATACAATAAATCTTATTCTTATTTCTTCCAAGTGATTAATCCCTTCCTTGAGAGTGTGTTCATGATGAGTAATTTCGCGCTTCGAAGTGTTTTCATCTTTTCTTTTCCGGAGCTCAAAAGTTACTCGGCCATTTCGTCGGAACCTCCATCTAGATCATCGCAGGTCTTTAATCTTATTCTTTCATCCTTCATTTTATCTCGTCATCCTTTTGTTACCGGAGTTCTTATGGTGGCTCGTCATGATTTAATTCATTCTTCAACTGTTCATCAAGATTCTTTGGAGGAGCTCAAGTATCTTTCCTTCTTGCCTCTCGAGGTGCAAATAATTCTCCGTGTTCTTTAAAGTGGAGTTTTGCATTTCTTCGTTCTTCTCAGATATTCAAGCATTTGGTTGTGGCATAATTTCACCTCAAGTTTTGAGTTGTTTTTGGATAAGTCCACAACAAGCTTATTCTTTCGTTGTTGATTTTCTCAACAACTCCATTCAATCCTTCCTTCTAAGTTCTTTCATTCCATTCTTTCAATTCTTTAGGAGGCATTGCTTTGTTCATCTCGTCAAGTGCCATCCCATCTTGTGAAGTTCATGTTCTAATCCTTCCATTTTCAGCCGGAGTGCTGCCTAAATTCTTCCATTCTTATTCCTTTACTATCTTGTTCTAACCGGAGTGCCTTTAGAGTCTATCTTGTTTCCATGAGCATTTAATTCTCGTCATATTCACCATTCATCTTTTCTAACCGAGTGCTCTCGACTTTGTTCATCTTCTCTCTTGCATTCTTACTTCACCTCTTCCTCTTTCTCTTCCATCTCGGTCCTAAGATCTCGGGACGAGATCTCTTGTTAGTGGAGGAGAGTTGTAACGCCCCGAGTCTGATGCGCCAGGTGTCCGCCAGTTATTCTCTATCATTGCCATGTCATTTGCTTGCGTGTTGCATTTTTCCATGTCATCATGTGCATTGCATTGCATTGCATACGTGTTCGTCTCATGCATCCGAGCATTTTCCCCGTTGTCCGTTTTGCAATCCGACACTCCTATGTCCTCCGGCGTTCCCCTCTTGTCTCTTGTTGTGAGCGGGTGTTAAACATTCTCGGAATGGACCGAGATTTTCCAAGCGGCCTTGGTACACCACCGGTAGACCGCCTGTCAAGTATCATGCCATTTGGAGTCCATTTGATACTCCAACGGTTAACCGGGGAACCGTAAAGCCCTCTTTTGTTGCAGCCCAACTCCCTTCCAAAATGGCCCAATAACCCATCCAAACCCCCTCCATGCTCTCGGTCGTTCGATCATGATCGTGTGGGTGAAAACCGCACCTCATTTGTAGTCTTCTAGCTCCCTCTACCTATAAATTCGTGCACCCCTCCTCCAAATCTGGGTCCAAAACCCTAGCCCGCTACCTCTTCGCCGCCGGACACGTCCGGTCCGGTCGGACAGACCGCGCCGCCGCTGCCGCACCTATCCCACGCCGCCACCTGTCCCGCGGGTCCTCTCCGCCACGCCGGCCCGCTCGGCCCAGGGCAGGCCCCCACGGCCCGAGCCGCCCCGCGCCCCGCCCTCCTCCGCCCGCCACCGCTTGCGCTCGCCGCCGCCCCGAGGCCGGTCGCCGCCCACCACGCCGCCTCCCGGCCGCCGCGGTGCGTCGCCCGGCCTCTCCCTCGCCTCCACCGACCGGATCCGGCGAGGAGCGCCTCGGATCCGGCCCCTTCGTCCACTCTGGCCACCTCCCTCCACTCCGGCGAGGACTCCGGCGAGCTCGCAACGCCGCCTCGGGAACCGTGCCAAGAACCCTAGATCTGGACCGAAGGTTGACCCCGAATTCGTCCAAGTCTTTTTCTGCAGTATTTTTATGCCATGTTCATCGCATAATAACTCCATGCATACTGCTCAATTTTGCGTGCGTGATATATCAAAATGTTCATTGGGAGATTCTCTTCATTTAATTCCATTGTGGCATGCTTGTTTGAGTTCATCTTGACGCCCAAATCATCGTTGCAAGAGTGATATATGATGTTAACTGCTGCCTGTTATCAGAACTTGGTGATTTGTCTTTTTCGTTCCGTTTTGTGTGTGCATCCTATGAGATAGATGTCTACATGAGTTTTAAGCTACATCATACCATATTTACTGTGGTGCGATCGATGTATTTTTGTGAGTTTTGTAGTTAGTGCATCGACCTCGTGAAGTATGGTACTTGTTGTTACTGTTTTGCTAGTCTGAATATGCTATATCATGATGCTATGTAAACTTGCTGCTACAAGTCATTCTATGCATAATCTGGCGAAGTGCACTAAGGATGTTTTGTTATACATGTCACGCTCTATCCATCCATGCCCATGGTTGCATTTATTGCCTAGCGTAGCTTGTTGTAATCTTGCGCCAGACTTGCTAAATAATGTTGTTGTCAACCTGTTAACATTAAAATCAAATTTTCCATGAGCTTCGCTAGTGATCCATGGACCCTATGAATTTGTTCTTGCCAACCTTAGCTTCATAAATATTTCTTATTTCTTTTGGTCTCCTTTTAATGCCATGTGTTGCTCCGTGGTGAGAGGTACAACCTCACCAACATGCCTACTTATCGTTGTTCCTGCCATGTCTGAATCTGTCATATCATTTGTCATGTTTGCATGGATGCCACCATATTTTCTGTTGACCTTTGGAATTAGTTCAGTAAGGGAGTTTTATTCTTTCTATTTAGTATTAGAATGCCATGCCTTTGTTTTCCATGATAAGTTCCTCTAACATGTTGTTTGATAGCTCTAAACATTGCAACCTGATGTTATTTCTGCTAAGCCTGAAACTGTTATTACTTGCAATCTTGTCATGTCCTTTTGAGCATATTATATTGTTTTCTGGAGATAGCTCAGTGTTCATGTTTTGTCATTCTTTACCTGTACTTCATGCCCATGCCTTTTGTTCTTATGTTGAGGTGCTGTATCATATTGTTTTGATGCTTGTTAGATACCTAGTTGCTGTTTTGGACAACTTGTCTTTTAAACTTGTTTCATGTGTATGTGTTGAACCATTGCTCCATTTTGTGTGCTCTATATGAAACTTGCTTAGTTTTGCTTGAGATTTCATATTAACTTGTTGCATCCTTGTTTTGAGAGTGTTTGCTTGATGTTTGAATGCCTTTTGCATCAATGCCATGTTTAACTTGTTTTGCTCATATCTTCTAGGCCGTAGCTCCGAATTAAACGAACTTTATATGTAACTTGACTAGAATTTCGTGTAGATCCTCTTCTCTTTATCTTGCTGTTTAACAACTTCAACTTAATGTTTGTTCAGATCTGGACCAATTTCGAAATTTGCATATGAGGACTTACCGGATTTGTTATATGTTGTTTCCGACCTCATTTAAACTTGCTTTGACGTGTTGTTCTTGTTTGCATCATCTCTTGCCATGAGTAGCCTCATCTAGCTTTGTCATGCATCATACTTGATTGAGCATCATGCCATGTCTATGTGTTGTGTGTTTACCTTGTTGTTTGCTTCTTTCCGGGTGTGCTTCTTCTTGTTAGTTCCTGTTTCGTTGCGATCGTGTGGATTCGTTCGTCTACTTGGTTCGTCTTCGTGGCTTCATCTTCTTCATGGACTCGTTCTTCTTCCTTGCGGGATTTCAGGCAAGATGACCATCACCTTGGATCTCATTACTATCATTGCTATGCTAGTTGCTTCGTTCTATCGCTATGATGCGCTTCCTATTACTTGTTCTTCAAGCCTCCCCAAATTGCCATGTCAGCCTCTAACCTTTACACCCTTCCTAGCAAACCATTGCTTGGCTATGTTACCGCTTTGCTCAGCCCCTCTTATAGTGTTGTTAGTTGCAGGTGAAGTTGAAGATTGTTCCATGATGGATAGGATTATGTTGGGATATCACCATATCTCTTATTTAATTGGTAAAGGGTGGAAGCCTCGGCCTTATTCCTGGTGTTTTGTTCCACTCTTGCCGCCCTAGTTTCCATCATACCAGTGTTATGTTCCTTGATTTTGTGTTCCTTACGCGGTTGGGTGATTTATGGGACCCCCTTGACAGTTCGCTTTGAATAAAATTCCTCCAACAAGGCCCAACCTTGGTTTTACCATTTGCCTTACCACCACCTACTTTTCCCTTGGGAGTCTTGCTCTCGAGGGTCATCTTTATTCAGCCCCCCCGGGCCAATGCTTCTCTAAGGGTTGCTCCGAACTAGAGCCACTTGCAGCGCCACCTCGGGGAAACTTGAGGGCTGGTTTTAGTTGTACGTAGTGTTCATCCGGTGTTACCCTGAGAACGAGATATGTGCAGCTCCTATCGGGATGTCGGCGCATCGGGCGGTCTTGCTGGACTTGTTTTACCATTGTCGAAATGTCTTGTAAACCGGGATTCCGAAACTGATCGGGTCTTCCTGGGAGAAGGAATATCCTTCGTTGACCGTGAGAGCTTGTGATGGGCTAAGTTGGGATGCCCCTGCAGAGTTTAAACTTTCGAGAGTCGTGCCCGCGGTTATGTGGCAGACAGGAATTTGTTAACGGCCGGTTGTAGATAACTTAACACCAGATTCGAATTGAAACGCATCAACCGCGTGTGTAGCCGTGATGGTCTCTTTTCGGCGGAGTCCGGGAAGTGCACACGGTTTTGGGTTATGTTTGACATAAGTAGGAGTTCATGATCACCTCTTGATAATTGCTAGCTTCACGACCGTTCCTTTGATTCTCTTCTCGCTCTCATTTGCATATGTTAGCCACCATATATGCTTAGTCGCTGCTGCAACCTCACCACTTATCCTTTCCTTACCCATTAAGGTTTGCTAGTCTTGATACCCATGGTAATGGGATTGCTGAGTCCTCGTGGCTCACAGATTACTACAACAATAGTTGCAGGTACAGGTTATGCAATGATCATGACCCGAGAGCAATGTTTGCTTGTTTTGGAGTTCTTCTTCTGCTTCTTGTTCGATCAGGGGATAGGTTCCAGGTCGGCAGCCTGGGCTAGCAGGGTGGATGTCATTTGAGTTTCTGTTTGTGTTTCATCCGTAGTCGGATGGTGCTCTTATGTAAGATGATGTTGTATTCATGTGGCATTGTATGCCTTTTGAATGTATCCCCATCTATTATGTAATGTTGATGCAATGATATCCACCTTGCAAAAGCGTATCAATATGCGGTTCTATCCTTGGTTGGACCTTTGAGTCTCTTTAGGATAGTATCGCATATTGGGCGTGACACCACGTCACCTTCCTCACATTCCAAAGTGATCTTATGGCGTCCATGTACTATGATGGTCCCCTTATGATCCGGCATCTTTAGCTGCAGATAAGCATAACAGGGTCTTGCCATGAACTTAGCATAAGTCGGCCGTCCAAAGAGGGCATGGTACGGGCTCCTGATTTTCACCACTTCAAAAGTCAATGTCTCTGATCTTGAATCATGATCATCTCCAAAAGCAACCTCCAGAGCTATCTTCCCAACTGGATAAGCCGATTTACCAAGCACCAAACCATGGAAAATGGTGTTTGATGGTTTAAGATTTTTATCGGTCAACCCCATGCGACGGAAGGTTTCATAATACAATATGTTGATACTTCTCCCTCCATCCATGAGCACCTTGGTGAACTTATAACCTCCAACTTGGGGCGCCACCACCAACGCCAGATGACCTGGATTATCAACCCGGGGCGGATGATCCTCTCGACTCCACACAATAGGCTGCTCCGACCAGCGCAAGTAACGGGGCACCGCCGGTTCAACGGAGTTCACTACCCTTTTGTGAAGCTTCTGATCACGCTTGCACAGGCTAGTGGTGAAGACATGATACTGCCCACTATTCAACTGCTTCGGGTGGCTCTGGTAACCTGACTGTTCCTGCTGCTGATTCCCCTATTGATTATAACCACCCTGGTTGCATGACTGCCTTGACCGCCATGCCCGCTTTGATTACCTTGAAATCCTGAGCCAGAACCGCCTCCACCATAACCCGGCCCATGAGACCCGGGTCCTGAATCGCCGGGCGGTCCATGATCATACCGGAAAAGATCCGAGTTTTTGAACTCCCGCATAATAAAGCAATCCTTCCAGAGGTGCGTAGCTGGCTTTTCTCGTGTCCCGTGCCTCGGGCAAGGCTGATTTAATAGGCGCTCAAGATTGACGCCTGATCCTCCACTACGTAGGGGCGGTTTACCCTTACGACGCTGGCCATTATCCTGCGCATTGGTGTTAGCCACAAAATCTGAACTATTATCCGCTTTACGCTTACCATTTTTTTCATGGCCCGCCGGGTTATGCTGCTGCCCCTAGGTGTTGCCGTTCTTCTTTCCCTTCCCCGGCTTTTCATGGTCAGACTCGGGATCCTTGGTACTATCAGAGTCGGCATATTTAACCAAAGCTGCCGTAAGCGTTCCCATGTCATTGCAGTGACGCTTGAGCCGTCCCAACTTTAGCTTCAGAGGCTTGAACCGACAAGTGCCCTCCAACGTTATGACTGCTGAATCGACATTGATGCGGTCCGATGAGTGCAAGATTTATGAAACCAGGCGCACCCAATGTGTTGTCGATTCATCTTCTTCTTGGACACAGGCGACTAAAGCCACAATTGACATGGGCTACTTGCACGTGTCTTTGAAGTTTAGTATAAACCGAGCCTTTAACTCGCCCATGACCCAATGGAGTTAGCTGGCAAATTTTTCAGCCATGTGCGAGTTGTTCCTTCCAACATCATGGTGAAGTACTTAGCACATGCCGCCTCATCCACATCCAGCATCTCCATTGCCATCTCATAGCTCTCGACCCATGACTCGGGGGGTAAATCAGCGGTGTAATTGGGCAATTTATGTGGGCCCTTGAAGTCCTTAGGAAACCGCACATTGCGTAGAGCCGGGCTGAGACACGGCACCCCCCAAGAACTGAAAGCAACACCTGATTCCACTGAAGTTGTTGGATGAACCGGAGTAAGCTGACGGTCCACGTACTATGTTGCTAACTCGGCTTCTTGACACGCTCTACCGTGATCCACCACGTCCTGAGCATTCGCACCACCGCCCGCCGGGTTAGGCCCTCGAGGGGCATTACGGTTCCACATGCTGCTTGACACAGCCGGTTCATCAATATGCCTGTTGTAACTCTGGCTCGGGGGAGGGGTTGAATGAATCATGTCTCGACTATACAAATAAGCCTGCTGCTGAACCATAGTCGTTTGAAGGAGATCTCTGGCCCGCCGTGTTTCAACCGCTGCTGGAGACTAGCCTTCCATCGGAATAGATGCCAACCGCGACGCCGCAACAATCATGTTATCCAAAGGAGTGGAAAAGTGACCCGGAGGTGTCGACATGTACTGAGGTGGGTCATGGTTCCGTCGAGGCGGGTCCGTCATCCGTGGCTAATCCGGCGCTCCTGCCCTAGGCGCTTCGATCCGGTTTACCGCTGGCGGGTTACTAGTTCCCGCTCCTGGTGTGTTAAAGAGGTTCACTGCTTCATAAACCGGTGGTAGACGAGACCGATGCCTCCTCCTCAACATGTCGTTTGAAGCGTTCTGATCCAGCATCAGCCAGTAATTTTCCGCCTGGATCCGCTGCACCTGAGCATCCAAAGCGGCCCGCTCCTCAGCCATCCTGGCTTCCTCAACCGCCAAGTCCTCCTTGGCCTGAGCTATCTGATCTCGCAGCTTTGTGACCTCCGTGTTATGCTGATCGCGATTATTTGGGGTAATATCTATGGTCAACAATGTCGTCCATGCGTCCAAAAAACCGGACATGACTTGAGCCGGTGGGCGTGCAGGGCCTCCTGCCTGGCTGCTGATCCAGAAATCATCGCCGCTGCGGCTGAGGAGTGATGTGTTGGCTGTGTACCGGCCATGAGGATTGCAACCCGGTTTCGCGGTTCAAGGGGGTCCGAAATACTGTCACCATCGGAACAGCCCCCAAACCGGGCATCTTACATTTGGTACAGTGACTCGATCTCACTGGTGGATGATTCACCATCTGAACAGACGACCATCTCACCATCGGATACCGGTTCAGACTCAGCACCATTGATGAATCCAACGAACGCACGCTTCATGGCGGGCTGAGTCCGGGCGGGGCTTGCATGCTGAGCCGTCTCGATGAGGTCGTCGCAGATGTCCGGCTCAGGGCCCGGTTCGCCGATCTTGCCAATGAAGACATGAATTCCTCCAAAGGGGACCCGATACCCATACTCGACTGAGCCGGCATCGGGGCCCCAGCCTGAGTCGTCGATGTAGAGCTTGCCGCGACGACTCTTGGTCATCCGGCCCACTGCGTATACCTTGATTCCTTCGAAGTTGCCCTTTAAGAACTGGAAACCATCGTGCGATAGCCCCATGGTGGGCGCCAACTGTCGTGGAATTATCACATCAGATGTCCTAGTGTGAGGACTTAGTCGTGGAGCCATCGCGACGAGATTAGCTTAAAGGGGTTAAACCAGACAAAGGACACGGGGAGTTTATACTGGTTCGGCCCCTTGCGGTGAAGGTAAAAGCCTACGATCCAGTTGTGGTGGAATTGATGGGGTCTCGGTGATCAGGGAGCGCATCTGCTTTGCCTGGCTCTCGAATTGTTGTTTCTTGTCCTTTAACAACTGCCGGGTCGTCCCTTTATATACACAGGTTGACGCCAAGCGCTTTACAGAATCTCGGCCGGCTCATACATGTTTCCGGCTCGGTTTCTAACGTTTCCTATCTTACAGCACAAGTTACATAGTATATGGCGGTTTATGTCTACGGGCTCTAATCCGCCTTTGGGCCCTGGGCCTCTAAGTCTCTTCAGAAAAGCTCCATACTCCTTGTCTTCATGGGCTTCAATATGGATGACTCATTACAGGTATAACCCGGCCCTACCTGGGTGGTTTATACTCAGTAGTTATATCCCCAACACTATCCCTACAAAATCATATAGTCTGGTTATGCTTTATCTTCATCGCACAAAGTATTTAATCATGCACAACTCTGATGACAAGCCAAGCAATTGTTTCATACTTTTGATGTTCTCAAACTTTTTCAATCTTCACGCAATACATGAGAGTGAGCTATGGACATAGCACTATAGGTGGAATATAATGGTGGTTGTGGAGAAGACAAAAAGGAGAAGATAGTCTCACATCAACTAGGCATATCAACGGGCTATGGAGATGCCCATCAATATATATCAATCTGAGTGAGTAGGGATTGCCATGCAACGGATGCACTATAGCTATAAGTGTATGAAATCACAACACAAGAAACTAAGTGGGTGTGCATCCAACTTGCTTGCTCACGAAGACCTAGGGCACTTTTGAGGAAGCCCATCATTGAAATATACAAGACAAGTTCTATAATGAAAAAATCCCACTAGTATATGAAAATGGCAACATAGGAGACTCTCTATCATGAAGATGATGGTGCTACTTTGAAGCACAAGTGTGGAAAAGGGATAGTAGCATTGCCCCTTCTCTCTTTTCATATTTTTTTTTATTTTTTTATTTTATTTGGGCCTTTTCTCTTTTTTATGGCCTCTTTTTTTTCTTTTTTTGTCCGGAGTCTCATCCTGACTTGTGGGGGAATCATAGTCTCCATCATCCTTTCCTCACTGGGACAATGCTCTAATAATGAAGATCATCACACTTTTATTTACTTACAACTCAAGAATTACAACTCGATACTTAGAACAAAATATGACTCTATATGAATGCCTCCGGCGGTGTACCGGGATGTGCAATGAATCAAGAGTGCCATGTATGAAATAATGATGAACGGTGGCTTCGCCGCAAATACAATGTCAACTACATGATCATGCAAGGCAATATGACAATGATGGAGCGTGTCATAATAAACGGAATGGTGGAAAGTTGCTTGGCAATATATCTCGGAATGGCTATGGAAATGCCATAATAGGTAGGTATGGTGGCTGTTTTGAGGAAGGTATATGGTGGGTGTATGGTACCGGCGAAAAGTGTGCTGTACTAGAGAGGCTAGCAATGGTGGATGGGTGAGAGTGCGTATAATCCATGGACTCAACGTTAGTCATAAAGAACTCACATACTTATTGCAAAAATCTATTAGTTGTCAAAACAAAGTACTATGCGCATCCTCCTAGGGGGATAGATTGGTAGGAAAAGACCATCGCTCATCCCGAACCGCCACTCATAAGGAAGACAATCAATCAATAAATCATGCTCCTCATCATATAACGGTTCACCATACGTGCATGCTACGGGAATCACAAACTTTAACACAAGTATCTCTCAAATTCACAACTAATCTACTATCATGACTCTAATATCACCATCTTCATATCTCAACACAATCATAAAGAATCAAACTTCTCATAGTATTCAATGCACTTTATATGAAAGTTTTTATTATACCCATCTTGGATGCCCATCATATTAGGACTAACTTTGTAACCAAAGCAAATTACCATGTTGTTCTAAAAGACTCTCAAAATAATATAAGTGAAGCATGAGAGATCAACAATTTCTATAGAATAAAACCACTACCGTGCTCTAAAAAGATATAAGTGAAGCACTAGAGCAATACTGTCTAGCTCAAAAGATATAAGTGAAGCACATAGAATATTCTAATAAATTTTGATTCATGCGTGTCTCTCCCAAAAGGTGTGTACAGCAAGGATGATTGTGGTAAACTAAAAAGCAAAGACTCAAATCATACAAGACGCTCCAAGCAAAACACATATCATGTGGTGAATAAAAATATAGCCTCAAGTAAAGTTACCGATAGACGAAGACGAAAGAGGGGATGCTTTCCGGGGCATCCCCAAGCATAGGCTTTTGGTTTTCCTTGAATTTAACCTTGGGGTGCCTTGGGCATCCCCACGCTTAGGCTCTTCCCACTCCTTATTCCAAAATCCATCAAATCTTTACCCAAAACTTGAAAACTTGACAACACAAAACTTCAACAGAAAATCTCATGAGGTCCTTTAGTATAAGAAAATAAAACACCACTTTAAGTTACTGTAATGAACTCATTCTTTATTTATCTTGGTGTTAAACCTACTGTATTCCAACTTCTCTATGGTTCATACCCCACTGATACTACTCATAGATTCATCAAAATAAGCAAACAACACACGAAAAACAGAATCTGTCAAAAGCAGAACAGTCTGTAGCAATCTGTAACTTTCGAATACTTCTGTAACTCCAAAAATTCTGAAATATATTGTTGGATGTGAGGAATTTGTCTATTCATCATCGGCAAAAATAATTAACCTAAAATCACTCTTCTGTAGCAAAAGTTTCTATTTTTTACAGCAAGATCGCAAAGACTTCTCCCAAGTCTTCCCAAAGGTTCTACTTGGCACAAACACTACCTAAAAGATAAAACCACATCTAAACAGAAGCTAGATGAATTATTTATTCCGAAACAGTTGAAAAAAATCAAAGAACAAAAATAAAATTGGGTTGCCTCCGAACAAGGGCTATCGTTTAACGCCCCTAGCTATGCATAAAAGACAAGAATAGATCTAGGTGTTTCCATCTTTGGTACGCAATCCATAGGTGGCTCTCATAATAGATTCATAAGGTAATTTAATTTTCTTCCTAGCAAAGTGTTCCATGCCCTTCCTTAACGGAAATTGGAATTTAATATTTCGTTCTTTCATATCAATAATTTCACCAATTGTTCTATGGAAAGGTCTACCAAGAATGATAGGACATGTAGGATTGCAATCTATATCAAGAACAATGAAATCTATGGGCACATAATTCCTGTATGCAACAATAAGAACATCTTTCGTCCTTCCCATAGGTTTCTTAATGGTGGAATCTGCAAGATGCAAATTTAAAGAACAATCATCAGATTCACAGAAACCTAGCACATGGCAAAAAAAATTCGAATCGTGGAAACACTAGCACCCAAATCACACAAAGCATAACATTCATAATCTTTAATCTTAATTTTAATAGTAGGTTCCCACTCATCATAAAGTTTCCTAGGGATAGAAACTTCTAGTTCAAGCTTTTCTTCATAGGATTGCATCAAAGCATCAACGATATGTTTAGTAAAAGCTTTATTTTGATTATAAGCATGAGGAGAATTTAACACGAATTGCAACAAGGAAATACAATCTATTAAAGAACAATTATGATAATTAAATCCCTCAAAATCCAAAACAGTGGGTTCATTGCTATTTAAAGTTTTGACCTCTTCAATTCCACTTTTATCAATTTTTTGCATCTAGATCTAAAAACTCCGAATTATTGGGACGCCTTTTAGCTAAAGTTGAATAATCTCCAATCCCATCCTTATCAAGATTCACATTCGAAAACAAAGATTTAATAGGAGTCACATCAATCACTTTTAGATCTTCATCATTATTATCATGAAAACTAGAAGAACACGCTTTCACAAACCAATCTTTTTTAGCACGCATCCTAGCGGTTCTTTCTTTGCAGTTATCAATGGAAATTCTCATGGCTTTGAGGGACTCATTGATATCGTGCTTAGGTGGAATAGATCTAAGTTTCAAAGAATTAAAATCAAGAAAAATTCTACCCATGTTCCTAGCCAACTCATCAATCTTAAGCAATTTTTCTTCAATCAAAGCATTGAAATTCTTTTGCGAACTCATAAATTGTTTAACACTATTCTCAAAATCGGAGACCATCTTATTAAAATTTCCATAGGAGTTGTTGTAGGAATTACCATAATTATTAGAGGAATTACTAGGAAACGGCCTAGGATTAAAATTGCCCCTATAGGCGTTGTTACCAAAATTGTTCCTACAAACAAAATTCACATCCATAGATTCATTATTATTCTCAATCAAAGTGGACAAAGGGATTTCATTAGGATCAGAAGAAACACTTTATTAGCAAACAATTTCATAAGTTCATCCATCTTTCCACTCAAAACATTAATCTCTTCAATCGCATGAACCTTTTTACTAGTGAATCTTTCGGCGTGCCATTGAGAATAATTAACCATAATATTATCTAGGAGCTTAGTAGCTTGTCCTAAAGTGATTTCCATAAAAGTGCTTCCCGCGACCGAATCTAAAATACTTCTAGAAACAAAATTCAATCCGGCATAAAATTTTGTATAATCATCCTCAAATTCAAACCATGTGTAGGGAAATTATGTATCATTAATTTCTTCCTCTCCCAAGATTGTGCAACATGCTCATGATCAAGTGCTCAAAATTCATAATATCGTTCATAAGGGAGATGATCTTAGCGGGAGGAAAATACTTAGAGATAAAAGCATCTTTGCACTTATTCCATGAATCAATACTATTTTTAGGCAAAGAAGAGAACCAAGTTTTAGCACGATCTCTAAGCGAAAACGGAAATAACTTCAATTTAACAGTATCATTATCCACATCTTTCTTCTTTTGCATATCACACAAATCAACAAAGTTGTTTAGATGGGTTGCGGCATCTTCACTAGGAAGGGCAGAAAATTGATCTTTCATAACAAGATTCAACAAAGCGGTATTAATTTTACAAGATCAGCATCGATAGTAGGAGCAATCGGAGTCCTAATAAAATCATTGTTGTTGGTATTGGAAAAGTCACACAATTTAGTATTATCTTGAGCCATCGTGACAAGCAATCAATCCAACACACAAGCACACAAGAAGCAAGCGAGAAGAGATGAATGGAAGAGGGGAGAAGAAAAGGCAAAGGTTTTCAAAAATCATTTTAGAAGTGGGAGAGAGGAAAATGAGAGGCAAATGGCGAATAATATAATGCAAGCGAGAAGAGTTTATGATGGGTACTTGGTATGGCTTGACTTGGCGTAGATCTCCCTGGCAACGGCACCAGAAATCCTTCTTGCTACCTCTTGAGCTTGCGTTGGTTTCCCTTGAAGAGGAAAGGGTGATGTAGCAAACTAGCGTAAGTATTTCCCTCAGTTTTCATAACCAAGGTAGCAATCCATAGGAGACGACGCACAAGTCACCGAATACCTGCACAAACAATCAAGAACTTGCAACCAACGCGATAAAGGGGTTGTCAATCCCTTCACGGTCACTCGCAAAAGTGAGATCTAATAGAGATAGTAAAGTAAATATTTTTGGTGTTTTTATTCCATGGATTGGAAAGTAAAGATTGCAAAATAGTAAATGAGATTCAATAATATGGAAAAGAGAACCGGAGACCATAGGTTTCACTAGTGGCTTCTCTCGAGATAGCATGTATTATGGTGCGTGACCAAATTACTGTCGGGCAATTGATAGAAAAGCGCATAATTATGATGACATCTAAGGCATCTACTACTATTACTCCACACATCGACCGCTATCCAGCATGCATCTAGAGTATTAAGTTCATAAGAACGGAGTAACACATTAAGCAAGATGACATGATGTAGAGGGATAAACTCAAGCAATATGATATAAACCCCATCTTTTTATCCTTGATGGCAACAATACAATACGTGCCTTGCTTCCCCTACTGTCATTGGGAAAGGACACCGCAAGATTGAACCCAAAGCTAACTACTTCTCCCATGGCAAGAAAGATCAATCTAGTAGGCCAAACTAAACCGACAATTCGAAGAGACTTGCAAAGATATCAAATCATGCATATAAGAATTCAGAGAAGAACCAAATAATATTCATAGATAATCTCGATCATAAATCCACAATTCATCGGATCTCGGCAAACACACCGCAAAAGAATATTACATCGAATAGATCTCCAAGAACATTGAGGAGAACTTTGTATTGAGAATCAAAGAGAGAGACGAAGCCATCTAGATAATAACTATGGACCCGAAGGTCTGTGGTAAACTATTCACGCTTCATCAAAGAGGCAATGGTGTTGAAGTAGAAGCCCTCCATGATCGATTCCCCCTTCGGCAGATCGCCGGAAAAGGCCCCAAGATGGGATCTCATGGGTACAGAAGGGTGCAGCGGTGGAAAAAGTGGTTTCGTGGCGCTCCCTGATGTTTTTAGGGTATAAGAGTATATATTGGTGAAAGAACTAGGTCGGTGGAGCTACGATGGGCCCACGAGGGTGGGAGCGCCTACCCCCCCCCCCCCCGGGCGCCCCTCCTGCCTCGTGGACGCCTCGTTGTGTCTCTAACTTCAACTCCAAGTCTTCTGGTTTGCTTTTGGTCCAAGAAAGATAGCGCGAAGGTTTCATTCCGTTTGAAATCCGTTTGGTATTCCTTTTCTGCAAAACTCTAAATAGGCAGCCTCCGGTTAATAGGTTAGTCCCAAAAATAATGTGAAAGAGCATATTAAAGCCCATTATACATCCAAAATAGATAATATAATAGCATGGAACAATAAAAAATTATAGATGCGTTTGGAGACGTATCAGTAGAAACTACACGGACTAGGTCCGTAACTTGAGGATTATCCTCATTGCTGCACAGAAGAATTATGTCCTTGATGCACCGCTAGGTGAAAGGCCTGCTACAGGCGCAGATGCTGATGTTATGAACGTCGAGCAAGCTCGATCTGATGACTACTCGATAGTTTAGTGTGCCATGCTTTACGGCTTAGAATCGGGACTTCAAAGATGTTTTGAACGTCGTGGAGCATTTGAGATGTTCCAAGAGTTGAAGTTAATATTTGAAGCAAATGCCCGAGTTAAGAGATATGAAGTCTCCAACAAGTTCTATAGCTGCAAGATGGAGGAGAACAGTTATGTCATTGAACACATACTCAGAATGTCTGGATATCATAATCACTTGACTTAGGTGGGAGTTAATCTTCCAGATGATAGTGTTATTGACAGAGTTCTCCAATCACTACCACCAAGCTATAAAGGCTTTGTGATGAACTATAATATGAAAGGGATGGAGAAGACTATTCCCGAGCTCTTCGCAGTGCTCAAAGTTGCAGAGGTAGAAATCAAGAAGGAGCATCAAGTGTTGATGGTTAACAAGACCACTAGTTTCAAGAAAAAGGGCACGGGAAACAAGGGGAAGTTCAAGAAGAATGTCAAGCAAATTGTCACTCCCGAGAAGAAGCCCAAAGTTGGACCGAAGCCTGAAACTGAGTGCCTCTACAGCAAAGGGAGTGGTCACTGGAAGCGAAACTGCCCGAAGTATTTGGTGGATAAGAAGGATGGCAAAGTGAACAAAGGTATATTCGATATACATGTTATTGATGTGTAACTTACTAATGCTCGTAGTAGTGTCTGGGTATTTGATATCGGTTCGGTTGCTCCTATTTGTAACTCGAAACAGGGTCTACGGATTAAACAAATATTGGCTAAGGATGAGGTGACGATGCGCGTCGGGAATGGTTCCAAGGTCGATGTGATCGCCGTCGGCACGCTACCTCTACAACTACCTTCAGGATTAGTTTTAAACCTGAATAATTGTTATTTGGTGCCAGCGTTGAGCATGAACATTATATCTGGATCTTGTTTAGTGCGAGACGGTTATTCATTTAAATCAGAGAATAATGGTTGTTCTATTTATACGAGTAATATCTTTTATGGTCATGCACCCTTGAAGAGTGGTATATTTCTGTTGAATCTCGATTGTGGTGATACACATATTCATAATATTGATGCCAAAAGATGCAAAGTTGATAATGATAGTGCAACATATATGTGGCACTGCCATTTCGGTCATATTAGTTTAAAACGTATGAAGAAACCCGATGCAGATGGACTTTTGGAATCACTTGATTATGAATATTTGATACTTGCGGACCATGCCTCATGGGAAAGATGACTAAAACTCCGTTCTCCGGAACAATGGAGTGAGACAATGACTTATTGAAATAATACATGCCAATGTATGCGGTCCAATGAGTGTTGAGGCTCGTGGTGGGTATCATTATTTTCTGACCTTCACAGATGATTTGAGCACATATGGGTATATCTACTTAATGAAATACAAGTCTGAAACATTTGAAAAGTTCAAAGAATTTCAGAGTGAAGTGGAGAATCGTCGTAACAAAAAATAAAGTTTCTACGATCTGATCGCAGAGGCGAATATTTGAGTTACGAGTTTGGCCTTCATTTAAAACAATGTGGAATAGTTTCACAACTCACGCCACCTGGAACACCATAGCATAATGGTGTGTCCGAACGTCGTAACCATACTTTATTAGATATGGTGCGATCTATGATGTCTCTTACCGATTTACCACTATTGTTTTGGGGTTAGGCATTAGAGACAGCGCATTCACGTTAAATAGGGCACCATCTAATGTGGTTTGGCAATAAACCTAAGTTGTCGTTTCTTAAAGTTTGGGCTTGCGACACTTATGTCAAAATGCTTCAGCCTGATAAGCTTGAACCCAAATCGGAGAAGTGCGTCTTCATAGGATACCATAAGGAAACAATTGGGTACACCTTCTATGTTAGGACACCGATCCTAAGTCACACCAATCTAGCATGTAACACATCATATCACTTTGCGGCCTCACGCACGGTATTCCCACGGGTGCCACCTTACCTGGCCCGGGACCGTTTGCGCCTTTTGGCTCACGTATATGATAGTGTCGCTAGCGTCCATATGACAAAGAACCCGGGCTGACATGGCTAGTCGTGAACCCAAAGTGGCACTAACTTACAGGGACAGGCATCCATGACCCAGCATCCAACGTGTCGGTCATCAGCGAGTGAATCTAGGCTGTAGCACTGGGCTAGCAGGACTCCGGTGAACCGGGCTGTAGCGGGCTAACAGGACTCCGGTATTCATCGCGTGACATTTCCTCGAAGGGACAGACACAGGAACGAAGAAGGACACATGCCGGCCAGCCTAAGTGTTCCGGAGCAGTAGCAAGCTACCATGGCTCGGTGGAAACACTAGGAGACATTTCCCGGTAAGAGAGGCTACTAAGGATAAACAACTAGATAGCCAGATCCCACACATACCAAGCATTTCAATAACATACACACAATATGCTCGATATGTGTAAATACAACATGGCATCACAACATGACTCTACAACTCAAGTATTTATTCAATAGGCTCCGAGGAGCGAGATATTACAAACATGGGTCTCATGACCCAACAATCAGAGCATACAAGTCAAAGCACATGCGGAAGCTTAATATGTCTGGGTACAGACATCTATAATGAAAAAGGCTGAGAAGCCTGACTATCTACCAGATCCTGCCGAGGGCACAAGATCGTAGCTGAGGTAACAAGCTAAACGTCGAAGTCCACGCGGAACTACTAGTGAGACTGAAGTCTCTCTGCAAAACATAAAATAAGCAACGTGAGTACAAATGTACCCAGCAAGACTTACATCAGAACTATCTACATATGCATCATTATCAACAAGGGGATGGTGGAGTTTAACTGCAGCAAGCCAGCTTTGACTCGGTGGCTAACCTGAACTACGACTGCAAGTAACTCTTTTGAGGTGGCGCACACGAGTCCACATATTCACCATATCAATACACCACTATGGATCCGCTCCCGTCTCCCTACGAGAACGCCATCCATAGCACTCACGCTTATCTTGCGTATTTTAGAGTATCCACTTTCACTTGTCTATGAACTATGCAAGGGGTCCAAGTTTCCATATCCGAGGAATCCGGCTATTCGAATAGATAATGATAACCCTGCAGGGGTGTACTTCTTCACACACGCTTCGCCACTTATCGCCCTGTACACGTCATGTACCTCGACAACCTTCAAGCGGAAGCCGGGCGAGGGAGTCGGCCACGACCTGACTAACCGAACAAGTCTCTAGTCCAGGTTTATCGCCTATTCGGGTTCCATCCGCAAGGAGATCCGGCCGGGGTGTCGCTCACGGCCCCAAACGATGTGAGCAGGGTTCCCAAGCCCACCATCCGGGTGCCACTTGGTACACCGTGCCACTGTGCCTAGTCTGTCCCAAGCCCACCTGTACCGGGTGCCACTTGGTAGACTACTAACACTACCTACAAACACCAGAAACTAGTTGCAACTCCTGGACAGAGATCATGTTGATTAATAAGTCGAGAGGGGTCGAGTTACCGGAACCCAATGTGTGGTAGTAACTGGTCATGGATCACAAACACAGAACTCAGTTCCTGAGGACGGCTGCAATGAGACAACCCACCATGTACTCCTACATGGCCTCTCACCGCTACCTTTACCAAATCGTGTTCACACACTTAGCTCACACACAGTAGGACATGTTCACACGCCTCTGATTCATCCCCGATGAATCAGACCTGACTCAACTCTAAGCAGTAGCAGGCATGACAAACAAGCATGAATGAGTAGGCACATCAGGGCTCAAACAACTCCTACTCATGCTAGTGGGTTTCATCTATTTACTGTGGCAATGACAGGTCATGCAAAGGATAAAGGGGTTCAGCTACCGCAGCAAGTAACAAATATGTCGTTGTTGTCCTAATGCAGTAAAAGAGAGCAGGAGCGAGAGAGTGGGATTTTATCGGAATGAACAAGGGGGTTTTGCTTGCCTGGCACTTCTGAAGATAGCATTGAGTCTTCATCAGTGTCAACGATCACATCATCGGTATCACGTCTATCGAGAGGGGACAAATACCGGCAACACAGAAGGGAACACAATCAATGCAATGCACAATATGATGCATGATCATGACATGGCAAAATGAATGTGTTTTGGGCTAATGCATCTAGCAACAAGTTAAATGGAGTTGGTTTGAACCCTAGGTTCAAATTCAAACTCCACATGTGATTATTTAAATGCCATTTATATGATTTGTGCTAAACAGCAGTTATAAGTTGTTCTAACATGCATGAAAATGGTACAGATGGATTCCTTGAATTTTTCTGATAATTTTTCATATATAATTTATTTAATTTGGAGTTACGGTTGAATTTCTATGAATTTTCGAAGTTTTGGATATTTTCTGAAATAAATAAATCATTTCTGATTTATTTAAAAACTCCAGAAAACATTTACTGCGTCAGTATGACATCACCCTGACGTCATCAGGTCAACAGGGCGGGTCCAAGTCAAACCTGACGTGTGGGGGCCACACGTCAGTGTCACAGGGCTGCTTAGCTCACTGACAGGTGGGACCAGGTCAACAGCCACGTCAGCTTGGTCAAAGCTGACGTGTGGGCCCACGGTGGTTAGGTTAAGACTTAACAGAAAATGATAAGGATTAAATAAGGGCGTGGGGCCCATACGTCAGCGGCTCTAGGGAGGGTTAGCTGGCCGTGATTAGTGCTAATCACGCGGCCACGTCGGCTAGTGACGCCGGCGACCATGGCGACGGCGGGACCTCGCCGGAGTTGCTCAGGATGGCGCTACAGCCCGCGGCTGGTCGCGCTGAGGGCACCAAGAGGGAGCCCGTGCTCCCGCGCATCTAGTGGCGCACGCAGCTGGGCACAGGGAGGCCGGGGTTCGCCGGAAACGGGCTCCTGGCGGCGGCCGGAGTTCGGGCTTCGGGCATTTCGATGCTGCTGCTCACAAACGAGGGAGCTAAGGCGCTGGAGGGGCTCTACGGGTCACGGCAAGCACAACGGGTGCACGCCCGTGACCAAATGGTCACCGGGGTTTCGCCGGCGACGAGCCCGTGCGGCGGAGCGTCTCGGCTCCGGTAGAGGGGGCGGCTAGAGCTCGAAATCGGACATGGGGTTAGGGGGAAACGAAGCAGGGGCTCACGGGGATCATGCCGGGAGGGTCAGCGAGCTCGGGGAAGCACGAACAGCAGCGAATCGACGGCGACCATCGGCGGCGGTCGAGGACGAAGACGATGGCGTGGAGGCGATGCAGGGCTTCCCGAGGGGCTTGGCTCGGTGGGGAGGAAGAGGGGATCGAGGCGGAGCTCCCTGGGGCGTCGGTGAGGCGTGGGGGTGGCGGTGGCCGCGAGGGAGCTCGTCGGTGGCGGCGGCTCCGTTCGGTCCGGGCGGGAGAGAGGGAGCAGAGGAGGGAGGGTCGAGGGGGAGAGTGAGCGAAACGGTCAGCGGGATCGGGACGGCCTGCGGGAGTCGTCCACGCGTCCAGGGGCTCGTCGGCAAGCAGGAGGTGGCCGCGCGGCCGTGCGCGTGCGAGCACGCAGCTGCTTCGGGGCGAGGGGAGGAAGACGACGGAGGGCTGCAGTGGTGGGCTGGGCCGGCTTCTGCAGCAGGCCGCACAGGTAGGCGCCAGGTAAGTACTCTCTCTCTCTCTCTCTGTTTCCTCTTTTCTATTTTCTGCAATTTGTTTTTGATTTGATTTAAAATATCAAATCATTTAATAAAATCCTAGAAACAATTATGGGTGCTTTCTGAATTATTTCAGTGACCCTTAACAATTTCCAACATTTATTTGAACATTTAAATTATTTATAGTATTTAAATGCCCAAAGTCAAATACAATATGGTTTACTCAAAAATCCAAAAATGTCTTGGAAAAATATCCATCATCTCTGGAAATGGTTTTCACCCTTTTCCATTAATCATGAACATTTTTGCAAACCAATTTGGGTTCTTTGAAAAATATTTTGAAGTTGAACCTATTTGCATTGCTTTGGTGCTAGGGCTTGGTCCTCCCCATTTCAAATTTCATGAACTTCAAACATGATGCATGAATGCCTTGATGCAACTAATGACAGACAAATTCTAGGGCTGTGACAACTCACCCCCACTAAACAAGAATCTCGACCCGAGATTCAAGCGTAGGGTAGGATGAAGGGGGAACGCAAATTAACATAATCTTCACGATCCAGGTTGCACATCACAAGAGTGTTGATTTGATCCTCATCTTTGTCTCGACGTCTTGCTTTGAGAACTCCAGCCAACATGACAACGAGAAGAAAGGAAAACTCTAAAACAATCGATCTTCGAGAAGACCGAACAACTCAGGATCAACTCATGGGATGAGACATAGCAGCATCTCTCGAGCTGAGACACGAGATGCACATCAAGAGGGGTGGAAAGAAACGGATGACGAAGGTTCACTAGGTGGACAATAATTCCACGCTTAAGAAGGTGGTGAACGGTTGTCAACGTAGCAAGGAGTTGAGTTGCCATGATACCACAACAATGCACCTTAGGGAAGGTGACTCGTAGAAATATCCCCTTAAGTGGCAAAAAGAATTACCTCTGATTTAAAGATCATTGAAACTCTTTATACCAGCTTAAGGCAAATCATAATCGATCATTTAGAGGGGTTCGGTAGAAAGGCATACCCGGACTTGGATGATGTGGATTACCTTGTTGAAGACAACGTAATGGATGAATTTGCTTATCGCCGGAAATGGAAGAGACCCATGGTAGAATGGTACATTGGTGGTGCAAGCTGGGAACAGAATGCAAATGCTGGGAATGATTCTGGTAACTGGGGAAGAACCCAGCAATAGAGAGTGAATTCACTGTTGAAAAGGTCATAGCATTGCCGAGGAAACTGAGAGGAATCCCAGTTAATGCCGATGATAACACGTAGCGCTTGCGCGTGCTCTCAAGAACTTGAGCATTTCCACAATCATCAAGGTTTTATCAACATCCGTGTCAAGGGTGCTGACAACACAACATACTACCATGATGGCTAATGATGGATGATGCAGATGCAAAGGAAGATAACACCTTCTCAGATTTCACCTTAGCGAGGCCAAGGAGACAAAATCTGGACGATCGACCGAGAGACATTTAGCACTCCGCTCCTAATGTTCTCCTTGATGTGCTAGCGTAATCCATAGATAATTATGGTTGGATATCTAGAACATCAAGTAAAGGTCGGACTTCGGGAGCACAAGAATCATAAGGAACAACTAGGGAGTAAATCCTACGAAGTCCTTGTGGGAAGGTGGCCAACTTCCTCAATCAAGTTACTACAATAATAGGTCTTCCGGCTGGGTGTGTTGGCCACGACATCCACTTTACCGGTTATCGCAAGACCAGTATTATAGTTCTTGGGAAATGTTCCAAACCATCATATCTGCCTGAGATTCAGATCTGGTTGGTGTCAGGATATTCCAGACTCATCGAGTCTAGGAAGAAAAATGAAAGTTTGCAACACAAATCGACGAAATGACGTTGCGAGATTCTCGGGAAATGAACTACGATAGCAAGCTCCAAAACATGAGTTGGTTCTGCTACACATGTGTGAACATGCTGCCTCAGACAAACATGATCACATGGTAGTCTTACAATAAAACACTACCGAGTTCTAGTTGGGAACCATCAGCGAGGATATCGAAGTTCTTTCATAAGTCCGGATTAGCTCTTATGAAGATACTCCTTCTCCTTGAGCAAATCAGTCAGTCGCTTGGTGTGCTAGGATACACATATGGAATGAAGATGATCAGTCTATCAAACCACAGAATACTTCGCACGTGCATAACTGACTTGGGATGGTTCCAGAGGAGGTAAAACATGCTTTCTCGAATTCACGGCGGCAACTTACATCAAATGCACGTGAATCAAAGGAAGTCACTTCTTTCATCCAAACATATGCTTCACGAGCGGGGCATGAAGAAAATGCTTACACAAGTTTCCAACACTAGGTTGATGTTCAACATGAATCATGGGGGAGACAAAATGCTGCTGATGGGCTCAACAACAACTCATCGGAATTTCCATATCACTGGACTTCCACCATCATGTGAACACGGTGATAGTATTGGTCAGACCAAAAGATGTAATGGTATATACTCGAGGGATCAACCACGAGTAATACAACATTACGAGCATCGTTGGTACTGATTTGATTGACGATAGCCCACACTCAAATCAAAGGATTGATAAGACAATAGGTCCAGCAACTGATCACAGGGACCAATCGATGAAGATATCCTCTTTCTTCAACACACACTACACAAAATATCCCTTTGGAACGAACTAAGTTAGGCAAGCTTTTATCTTCCAATTCTCCAAGTTGTTGTCTAGCTTAACCAACTAGCTCAGGGGTATCCAACACGGATTCTTGGAGAAATAGGGGTTTACAGGAATAAACCAACTTGATCACGAGATCAACATAGCGGTCAGGCGACAACCTGGTGATACTTCCGAGAAGAAATTCGGAATATCATGAACCACCGGTATGTTACTAAGCTCGAGAACAATCTCGCTTTTGAGGGCAAGACGATATGATCAAATGAGTGAGGACTTGACAAGATCCTAACTCATCAATCGAAGGGTGTACCGAAATAAGGACTAGGTAGCACGATCAGTCTTAGAAGGATGATTCAAAACCAACACGCTAAGAATGAAATTATTGTCCTTTAACTACCAAGCAACGAGGTTGCTAGGAGTATTGATTTCACACATCACAATTCTTCTGTCGGTATTCCGGTTGCATCGACACGAAGACCGAGGAATGACTAATGATGGTGAGAAGTATCACTACGTCAAAATTCATGAGAGTTGGTGCAGTTCTCATGACAATTCTGACATAAAGGAGGTAATACTCCAAGGTAGAACAGAACCAAAAGCTGGATTGGCATTTGATCTGCGGAATACAACTACTTTGACCCAATCCTGGAAATGGATAAGGTACTGGAGTTTGTTTCTCCTAGTCATTCTGGAATAGAATGGCTTGACGGACCACAAGAATAATAGGCATCGATAAACGAACACACGCATACTCTTGACTATCAACTGATAGACGAAGGTCAGTAGACAACTAAAGAGGGACAACTCAAAGGAACATATAACTTTCTGAGTTGTGGATGCATAGATTAGTATGTCGAACCAAGTTCAACTTAATTCTTCCGGATAACCCATGCAGAACGGTTGAGCTGGCAGAGTCACAATATAGCATGGAGAACTCATCGAGAGCACTCTTGTTGTCATCTTTTGGTTCAAAGGAACTCCTGCCAAGGATGGTTCATGGTAATTGGAAGAAGGATGTACCACGAACCTCGAGGACTATCGCAAAGGTTACTAATATCCTAAAGGAACTAGCAAACACTATCAACATGAAGTAAGTAGAGTGAATCTCGGGTTCAAAACCCAGGAATAGAATACCTACTACTAAGTAGCACCACGAGATGCTTTCGAGAATGATGGCCAGAATCTTCACACTGGGAACACAAAACATTGCTAGATTACTAGATGATCCCCTAAGACACCTAGGGTCATAATACCAGCTCCAACATATAGGTCGAGGCAGTAGAGTACCTCAACTCAACAATTTGTGTGATTAACCTGGCCTAGAAAGACATTGAAACCAGAGGAAAAGGATTTTGCAATTGCATCTGACTCTTTGGAAACCTGGGATGACTCGGACAGCATAACGGCTGTAAATGCTTAGAAAAGATTTGAGACATTCACAAAAATGGTGGCATAACCACTCAGAAGCACAATATCAAGGTTTCGAGATCATCAGAGACATACCGAAGTAGTAGGAACTGGACTGAGGCTTAAGTCCAACAGTTCTATAGGTCTACGGATTAGTAACATGTGATCCTGATAGAAAGAAGAGAAAGCCTAGTTCCTTAACCCCGCAGGAAAGATAAGATGACTCAGATCAGAAGGCATGAGATATAAGGAGTAAAAAGAGCCTTACGTTCCATCCCACAATCAATTCCCTTATATAACTAAAGAATTTCTAGACTCAACTTCGACCAGTTTGGCTTGGTAATCCTACAGGCAGTCAAGCTCTGATACCAACGCTGTCAGGACCCCGATCCTAAGTCACACCGATCTAGCATGTAACACATCATATCACTTTGCGGCCTCACGCACGGTATTCCCACGGGTGCCACCTTACCTGGCCCGGGACCGTTTGCGCCTTTTGGCTCACGTATATGATAGTGTCGCTAGCATCCATATGACAAAGAACCCGGGCTGACATGGCTAGTCGTGAACCCAAAGTGGCACTAACTTACAGGGACAGGCATCCATGACCCAGCATCGAACGTGTCGGTCATCAGCGAGTGAATCCAGGCTGTAGCACTGGGCTAGTAGGACTCCGGTGAACCGGGCTGTAGCGGGCTAACAGGACTCCGGTATTCATCGCGTGACATTTCCCCGAAGGGACAGACACAGGAACGAAGAAGGACACATGCCGGCCAGCCTAAGTGTTCCGGAGCAGTAGCAAGCTACCATGGCTCGGTGGAAACACTAGGAGACATTTCCCGGTAAGAGAGGCTACTAAGGATAAACAACTAGATAGCCAGATCCCACACATACCAAGCATTTCAATAACATACACACAATATGCTCGATATGTGTAAATACAACATGGCATCATAACATGACTCTACAACTCAAGTATTTATTCAATAGGCTCCGAGGAGCGAGATATTACAAACATGGGTCTCATGACCCAACAATCAGAGCATACAAGTCAAAGCACATGCGGAAGCTTAATATGTCTGGGTACAGACATCTATAATGAAAAAGGCTGAGAAGCCTAACTATCTACCAGATCCTGCCGAGGGCACAAGATCGTAACTGAGGTAACAAGCTAAACGTCGAAGTCCACACGGAACTACTAGTGAGACTGAAGTCTCTCTGCAAAATATAAATTAAGCAACGTGAGTACAAATGTACCCAGCAAGACTTACATCAGAACTATCTACAAATGCATCATTATCAACAAGGGGATGGTGGAGTTTAACTGCAGCAAGCCAGCTTTGACTCGGTGGCTAACCTAAACTACGACTGCAAGTAACTCTTTTGAGGTGGCGCACACGAGTCCACATATTCACCATATCAATACACCACTATGGATCCGCTCCCATATCCCTACGAGAACGCCATCCATAGCACTCACGCTTATCTTGCGTATTTTAGGGTATCCACTTTCACTTGTCTATGAACTATGCAAGGGGTCCAAGTTTCCATATCCGAGGAATCCGGCTATTCGAATAGATAATGATAACCCTGCAGGGGTGTACTTCTTCACACACGCTCCCGCCACTTAAAACCCTGTACACGTCATGTACCTCGACAACCTTCAAGCGGAAGCCGGGCGAGGGAGTCGGCCACGACCTGACTAACCGAACAAGTCTCTAGTCCAGGTTTATCGCCTATTCGGGTTCCATCCGCAAGGAGATCCGGCCGGGGTATCGCTCACGGCCCCAAACGATGTGAGCAGGGTTCCCAAGCCCACCATCCGGGTGCCACTTGGTACACCGTGCCACTGTGCCTAGTCTGTCCCAAGCCCACCTGTACCGGGTGCCACTTGGTAGACTACTAACACTACCTACAAACACCAGAAACTAGTTGCAACTCCTGGACAGAGATCAAGTTGATTAATAAGTCGAGAGGGGCACTTAAGCATTCCAATGTGTGGTAGTAGCTGGTCATGGATCACAAACACAGAACTCAGTTCCTGAGGACGGCTGCAATGAGACAACCCACCATGTACTCCTACATGGCCTCTCACCGCTACCTTTACCAAATCGTGTTCACACACTTAGCTCACACACAGTAGGACATGTTCACACGCCTCTGATTCATCCCCGATGAATCAGACCTGACTCAACTCTAAGCAGTAGCAGGCATGACAAACAAGCATGAATGAGTAGGCACATCAGGGCTCAAACAACTCCTACTCATGCTAGTGGGTTTCATCTATTTACTGTGGCAATGACAGGTCATGCAAAGGATAAAGGGGTTCAGCTACTGCAGCAAGTAACAAATATGTCGTTGTTGTCCTAATGCAGTAAAAGAGAGCAGGAGCGAGAGAGTGGGATTTTATCAGAATGAACAAGGGGGTTTTGCTTGCCTGGCACTTCTGAAGATAGCATTGAGTCTTCATCAGTGTCAACGATCACATCATCGGTATCACGTCTATCGAGAGGGGACAAATACCGGCAACATAGAAGGGAACACAATCAATGCAATGCACAATATGATGCATGATCATGACATGGCAAAATGAATGTGTTTTGGGCTAATGCATCTAGCAACAAGTTAAATGGAGTTGGTTTGAACCCTAGGTTCAAATTCAAACTCCACATGTGATTATTTAAATGCCATTTATATGATTTGTGCTAAACAGCAGTTATAAGTTGTTCTAACATGCATGAAAATGGTACAGATGGATTACTTGAATTTTTCTAATAATTTTTCATATATAGTTTATTTAATTTGGAGTTACGGTTGAGTTTCTATGAATTTTCGAAGTTTTGAATATTTTCTGAAATAAATAAATCATTTCTGATTTATTTAAAAACTCCAGAAAACATTTACTGCGTCAGTATGACATCACCCTGATGTCATCAGGTCAACAAGGCCGGTCCAAGTCAAACCTGACGTGTGGGGGCCACACGTCAGTGTCAGAGGGCTGCTTAGCTCACTGACAGGTGGGACCAGGTCAACAGCCACGTCAGCTTGGTCAAAGCTGACGTGTGGGCCCACGGTGGTTAGGTTAAGACTTAACAGAAAATGATAAGGATTAAATAAGGGCGTGGGGCCCATACGTCAGCGGCTCTGGGGAGGGTTAGCTGGCCGTGATTAGTGCTAATCACGCGGCCACGCCGGCTAGTGACGCCGGCGACCATGGCGATGGCGGGACCTCGCCGGAGTTGCTCGGGATGGCGCTACAGCCCGCGGCTGGTCGCGCTGAGGGCACCAAGAGGGAGCCCGTGCTCCCGCGCATCTAGTGGCGCACGCAGCTGGGCACAGGGAGGCCGGGGTTCGCCGGAAACGGGCTCCTGGCGGCGGCCGGAGTTCGGGCGTCGGGCATTTCGACGCTGCTGCTCACAAACGAGGGAGCTGAGGCGCTGGAGGGGCTCTACGGGTCGCGGCAAGAACAACGGGTGCACGCCCATGACCAAATGGTCACCGAGGTTTCGCCGGCGACGAGCCCGTGCGGCGGAGCGTCTCGGCTCCGGTAGAGGGGGCGGCTAGAGCTCGAAATCGGACATGGGGTTAGGGGGAAACGAAGCAGGGGTTCACGGGGATCATGCCGGGAGGGTCAGCGAGCTCGGGGAAGCACGAACGGCGGCGAATCGACGGCGACCATCGGCGGCGGTCGAGGACGAAGACGATGGCGTGGAGGCGATGCAGGGCTTCCCGAGGGGCTTGGCTCGGTGGGGAGGAAGAGGGGATCGAGGCAGGGCTCCCTGGGGCGTCAGTGAGGCATGGGGGTGGCGGTGGCCGCGAGGGAGCTCGTCGGTGGCAGCGGCTCCGTTCGGTCCGGGCGGGAGAGAGGGAGCAGAGGAGGGAGGGTCGAGGGGGGAGAGTGAGCGAAACGGTCTGCGGGATCGGGACGGCCTGCGGGAGTCGACCACGCGTCCAGGGGCTCGTCGGCAAGCAGGAGGTGGCCGCGCAGCCGTGCGCGTGCGAGCACGCAGCTGCTTCGGGGCGAGGGGAGGAAGACGACGGAGGGCTGCAGTGGTGGGCTGGGCCGGCTTCTGCAGCAGGCCGCACAGGTAGGCGCCAGGTAAGTACTCTCTCTCTCTCTCTCTGTGTTTCCTCTTTTCTATTTTCTGCAATTTGTTTTTGGTTTGATTTAAAATATCAAATCATTTAATAAAATCCTAGAAACAATTATGGGTGCTTTCTGAATTATTTCAGTGACCCTTAACAATTTCCAACATTTATTTGAACATTTAAATTATTTATAGTATTTAAATGCCCAAAGTCAAATACAATATGGTTTACTCAAAAATCCAAAAATGTCTTGGAAAAATATCCATCATCTCTGGAAATGGTTTTCACCCTTTTCCATTAATCATGAACATTTTTGCAAACCAATTTGGGTTCTTTGAAAAATATTTTGAAGTTGAACCTATTTGCATTGCTTTGGTGCTAGGGCTTGGTCCTCCCCATTTCAAATTTCATGAACTTCAAACATGATGCATGAATGCCTTGATGCAACTAATGACAGACAAATTCTAGGGCTGTGACATTCTACCACTGATCCGAAGGCAAGATCTTTGTTGCCAAGAATGGAACCTTTCTAGAGAAGGAGTTTCTCTCAAAAGAAGTGAGTGGGAGGAAAGTAGAACTTGATGAGGTAATTGTACCTTTTCTCAATTTGGAAAGTAGCTCATCCGAGAAATCCGTTCACGTGATGCCTACACCAACTAGAGAAGAAGCTAATGATGATGATCATGAAACTTTAGATCAATTTACTTCCAAACCTCGTAGGTCAACTAGAACACGATCGACACCAGCGTGGTACGGTAATCCTATTCTCGAAGTCATGTTACTAGACCATGGCCAACCTGTGAACTATGAAGAAGCTGTGATGAGCCCAAATTCAAATAAATGGCTTCAGGCCATGAAATCTAAGATAGGATCCATGTACGAGAACAAAGTGTGGACTTTGGTGGATTTTCCCTATGATCGGCGACCCATAGAGAATAAATGGATCTTCAAGAAGAAGACTAACGTTGATGGTAATGTTACTATCTATAAATCTCAACTTGTCGCAAAAGGTTTTCGACAAGTTCAAGAAGTTGACTATGATGAGAATTTATCACCTGTAGCGATGCTTAAGTCTGTCCGTATCATGTTACCAATTGCCGCATTTTATGATTATGAAATCTAGCAAATGGACATCAAAACTGCATTCCTTAATGGATTTCTAAAATAGGAGTTGTATATGATGCAACTAGAAGGTTTTCTCGATCCTAAAGGTGCTAATAAAGTGTGCAAGCTCCAGCGATCCATCTATGGACTGGTGCAAGCATCTCAGAGTTGGAATATGCGCTTTGATGAGGTGATCAAAGCATATGGTTTTATAGAGACTTACGGAGAAGCCTGTATTTACAAGAAAGTGAATGGGAGCTCTATAGCATTTCTAATATTATATGTGGATGACATATTGTTGATTGAAAATGATGTAGAATTTTTGGATAGCATAAAAGGAACTTGAATAAAAGTTTTTCAATGAAAGAACTCGGTGAAGCTACTTATATATTGGGCATCAAGATCTATAGAGATATATCAAGACGCTTAATAGGACTTTCACAAAGCACATACCCTGATAAAGTTTTGAAGAAGTTCAAAATGGATTAGGCAAAGAAAGGGTTCTTGTCTGTATTACAAGGTGTGAAATTGAGTCACACTCAATGCCCGACCACTACAGAAGATAGAGAGAAAATGAAAGTCATTCCCTATGCCTCAGCCATAGGTTCTATCATGTATGCCATGCTGTGTACCAGACCTGATGTGTGCCTTGACATAAGTCTGGCAGGGAGGTACCAAAGTAATCCATGAGTGGATCACTGGACAGCGGTCAAGAATATCCTGAAGTACCTGGAGAGGACCAAGGATATGTTTCTCATTTAAGGAGGTGACAAAGACCTCGTCGTAAATGGTTACGTCGATGCTACTTTTGACACTGATCTGGATGACTCTAAGTCACAAACAGATACGTATTTATATTGAATGTGGAGCTGTCAGTTGGTGCAGTTCCAAGCAAAGCGCCGTGGCGGGATCTATGTGTGAAGCGGAGTATATAGCTGCTTTGGAAGCAGCAAATTAAGGAGTCTGGATGAAGGAGTTCATCTCCAATCTAGGTGTAATACCTAGTGCATCAGGTCCAATGAAAATCTTTTGTGACAATACTGGAGCAATTGCCTTAGCGAAGGAACCCATATTTGACAAAACGAACAAACACATCAAGAGACACTTCAACTCCATCCATGATCTAGTCAAGGAGGGAGACATAGAGATTTGCAAAATACATACGGATCTAAATGTGGCAGACCCATTGACTAAGCCTCTTCCACGAGCAAAACATGATCAGCACCAAGACTCCATGGGTGTTAGAATCATTACAATGTAATCTAGATTATTGACTCTATTGCAAGTGGGAGATTGAAGGAAATATGCCCTAGAGGAAATAATAAAGTTCTTATTTTGTATTTCCTTATTCATGATAAATGTTTATTATTCATGCTAGAATTGTATTAATCAGAAACATGATACATGTGTGGATACACAGACAAAACACCATGTCCCTAGTAAGCCTCTACTAGACTAGCTCGTTAATCAAAGATGGTTAAGTTTCCTAACCATAGACATGTGTTGTCATTTGATGAACGGGATCACATCATTAGGAGAATGATGTGATGGAGAAGACCCATTTGTTATCTTAGCATTATGGTCGTTCAGTTTTATTGGTATTGCTTTCTTCATGTCATATACATATTCCTTTGACTATGAGATTATGCAACTCCCGAATACTAGAGGAATACCTTGTGTGCTATCAAATGTCACAACGTAACTGGGTGATTATAAAGATGCTCTACATGTATCTGCGAAGGTGTTTGTTGAGTTGGCATAGGTCAAGATTAGGATTTGTCACTCCGAGTATCGGAGAGGTATCACTGGGCCCTCTCGGTAATACACATCATAAGAAGCCTTGCAAGCAAAGTTACTAATGATTTAGTTGCGGGATGATGTATTATGGAACGAGTAAAGAGACTTGTCGGTAACGAGATTGAACTAGGTATAAAGATACCGACAATCGAATCTCGGGCAAGTAACATACCGATGACAAAGGGAATAACATATGTTGTCATTACGGTTCGACCAATAAAGATCTTCGTAGAATATGTAGGAGCCAATATGAGCATCCAGGTTCCGCTGTTGGTTATTTACTGGAGAGGTATCTCGGTCATGTCTACATAGTTCTCGAACCTGTAGTGTCAGCACGCTTAACGTTCGATGACGATTTTGTATTATATGAGTTATGTGATTTGGTGACTGAATGTTGTTTGGAGTCCCGGATGAGATCATGGACATGACGAGGAGTCTCGAAGTGGTCAAGAGGTAAAGATTAATATATAGGATGATAGTATTCAGACACTGGAAGTGTTTCAGGTAGTATCGAGTATTTATTGGAGTACCGGCGGGTTACCGGAGCCCCCGGGGGAATAATGGGCCATATGGGCCATAGGAGGGGAGCACACTAGCCAACAAGGGGTGGCACCGCCCTAAGGAAGGAGGCTGAATAGGATAAGGAGGATGGGGTTTGCCCCCCTTTCCTTCCTCCCTTCCCTCTTCCCTTTTCCCCTCGAGTGAAATAAGGAAGGGGGGTGAATTGGAATAGGAACCCCAAGTAGGATTCCTCCTACTAGGGGCGCCCCAAGTCTACTCCCCTCCCCCTCCCACCTATATATACATGGGGAGGGGGCACCTAGAGCACACACCAAAAATCGTTAGCCGTGTGCGGCGCCTCCCTCCACAGATTACACCCTCGGTCATATTCTCGTAGTGCTTAGGCGAAGCCCTGCGTGGATCCCTTCACCATCACCATAACCACGCCATCGTGCTGACAGAACTCATCTACTTCCTCGACACTTTGGTTGATCAAGATTTTGAGGGATGTCATCGAGCTGAACGTGTGCAGAACTTGAAGGTACCGTACGTTCGGTGCTTGATTGGTCAGAATGAGAAGAAGTTCGACTACATCAACCGCGTTGTCAAACGCTTCCACTTTCGGTCTACAAGGGTATGTAGACATACTGTCCCCCTTTTGTTGCTATGCATCTCCTAGATAGATCTTGCATGAGCATAGGATTTTTTTGAAATTGCGTGCTACGTTTCCCAACAGAAATGTACTAGATAAAACTATTAGCCCAACAAATGATATGTTGACATTAATTACCAAAATTAGCCAGGGAGCACTTGTGCTTTGAATCTCCCCCTTTTTGGTAATTGATGACAACATACATCAAAGCTTCAAGTAAATGAGATGAATAGTAGTAAGCAAAGCTTTGGAAGAACATGTAACATGCATAAGCTCCCCCTACATGTGTGCAATCATGTGATGATAAAATTGAACAACATGTGAATGCACATCATGACAAGGCAAGAAATGAGTTACATGTATCTTGGCTATATGCATCAGAGCAAAGAATTAAGAGAGATGTACCTTCATGTTTATGAATCCCTCTTGCAAACAATATGTGTAGAAGCAAGAGATCATCATACACATGAGTGTAATGCATATACTTATCTTGTGGTTCTTGAGCTAATTCTTGACGAAGCAATCTTGAGAAAAAAGGTTAAATAACACAAGAAAACTTCCAAAGGAAGAATTACAGGACCCACAAAACTGGGATGACATGTAATAGGTGAGTACCACAGAGTGAGTACTTCGTTCAAATATAGACATGTCCCCAAGAATTTAAAGATTTGCAATGAATTCTAAGGATGTTCCTCCCCTTAAACATGGACTCTTTCTCCCCTTGAATCTAACATTAGATAATGTAAGAAGGTAGGGCGAGATAAAATCAGAGCAAAGATAACTCCATCAGAGCAGAAATGGATAAGATCCAAAAATATCTCAAAACAAATACTAACATGTCTTTCCCCTTTTAAAGACATGTGACTTCTCTACTCTTATGACATTGCATCTCTTTTCTTTTCTTAGAATAGTTTTGTGATAATAGGCTTTGATGTGCTCTCTCTCCCCCTTTGACATCAATTTCCAAGAAGGGTAGTTTTCATGGAGATGAGTCAAGTGAGTATGATCCTTGAGAGACACAAGCAAGCATAATGTAGCTCAAGATGCAGGTAGAGGAAAAGATTCATTGAGTGGAGCTGAAGAAAATAGGTAGTGTAAGATGGCAAAAAGTTTTCTCAGTAGTGAAATCATTGGCGCCGATCTGTTTCAATCGGTGACTCCAAGATAGTAGAGCCAATGAAGGTGCGCATCGGTGAGACGAAGTGAGTCTGTTTTGGTTGAACCGATAAACTGCATACAGGTAGAACTTGTATTTCGGTCTGCCCGACAGGCTTAAATCGGTGGATCCGAGTTCAGTCTAGAGGAAAAATTTTGTCAACTCATCTCACTTTGCAAATGAAATTTCACAAGGATTTTCAAGGAATTTTTAGAAAGATTTGCAGTGAATTAAATTTTTGACTTAAAGACAAACAAAACAGAAATCAAAAGAGATTTAGATGATTTTTTTATTTAGAAGGGAAACACCAGAAGAAATGCAATGTATAGGAAGAACACTAGAGAACTTCATCTAGTGGTGGTCGGCGACAAAGTCACCTATGTTAGAGTATATTGACTTAGGAGTCAAGTGAGATCACTTGATCATAGGTCATACTCATCGTTAAGCTCAAAATGGGGTTGCCATTTTTATTTAAGCGTCTTGATGTATTCAGATCTTGTTGAGTTGCTTTAACTGATGACTTGGAGTAAACTTCTATAAGATGGAGTGGAAAGAAACTTGGGAAGGCTAGAAATCAAGGTTCAAAAGGTTGGAATGGAATCTCTTGATCTCAGGACATGAGTAGGTGGTTCTCTCTCAAAAAATGTATGGTGGAAGTGTAGGCACATTCTGATGGCTCTCCTCAATGAGGAAGAAGGGGTGGAGGGGTTTATATAGCCTCCACACAAAATCCAACCGTTACACACTTTTGACTCATCTCTGGGGCACCGATTAGGAAACTCGATGGCATCGATCTGTTCAAAAATATGGAAGTTAGGAATCTCGATGGGATCGACTAGAACAACTCGGTGGGACCGATGTGCTAGGGCTTAGGGAAAACTTCATCTCGGTGGCACCGATTGCATCAACCCGGTGGGATTGAAGTGACGCAATAGGCAACAGAGAATCTGTCAAGCCAACTTGGTCAGACCGATTGCAAAATCTCGGTGGGACCAAAGTGAATGCAATAGATTAGAGAGCGTTGGCAAGGCCATCTTAGCGGGACCGAAATCCGTATCAGTGTGACCGAATTGTTAGGGTTTCTGGCAGTGGCTATGTCGAATTAACTCAGTGGCTCCAGGTAGAAAGAATCGGTGGGGCCGAGTTTGGAATTAGGGTTTGGACATATTTGGATGGAGAAGGTGTCGGAGTCAATGACCATGGGTAGCCTAACCAGCTCCCCCTGGCTCTTTAAAAAATATCGGGCTGACTGGGCCCTCAAACATCCAGCACGCAAGGCCGCCTTCTCCTGGCCGGCTGTCTCATCGGCCGGCTGCTGGAAGGCGGCAAGGCCCCGTGATCCCTCTCGAAGCAGGTCGACTCCTAGTAGACGACCTGATCTATACCCTCAAAGTTTGCACCCACATAGCGGTGATGAGATAGGGCATGGCTACAATGAAGCCTACCACCCTCGAATCCGGGAGCGAGCATGGCCACAGTGCGTTGTACGGTGCGGCCATTCCCTGTCCGGCGCGGCACTGTTGCCACGTTGACCATGACGTCGCCCACGACAGGCTGTCAGTACGGCCCACAGGCGGCGGGCCCCTCCTGCTACAGAGATACCAGAAGGCGGCTGGACTCGACCTGTCAGGACCCCGACTCAATGGCACACCGATCTAGCATGTAACACCTCATATCACTTTGCGGCCACACGCACGGTATTCCCACAGGTGTCGCCTTACCAGGCCCGGGACCGTTTGCGCCTTTTGGCACACATATATGATAGTGTCGCTAGCATCCATATGACAAGGAGCCTGGGCTGACATGGCTAGTTGTGAACCCAAAGTGGCAGTAACTTACAGGGACAGGCATACATGACCCAGCAACGGATGTGTCGGTCATCAGCGAGTGAATATGGGCTGTAGCAACTAGGCTAGCAGGACTCCGATAAACCGGGCTGTAGCAGGCTAACATGACTCCAGTAGACACCGCGTAACATTTCCCCGAAGGGACAGACACATGAACTAAGAAAGACACATGCCAGCCAGCCTAAGTGTTCCGGAGCAGTAGCAAGCTACCAAGGCTCAGTGGAAGCACTAGGAGACATTTCCAGGTATGAGAGGCTACCAAGGATAAACAACTAGATCGTCAGATCCCACACATACCAAGCATTTCAATAACATACACACAATATGCTAGATATGTGCAAATACAACATGGCATCACAACATGACTCTACAACTCAAGTATTTTACTCCATAGGCTCCGAGGAGCGAGATATTAGAATCATGGGTCTCTCGACCCAGCATTCAGAGCATACAAGTCAAAGCACAAGCAGAAGCTTAACATGTCTGAGTACAGACATCTATAAATGAAAAAGGCTGAGAAGTCTGACTATCTACAAGATCCTACCGAGGGCACAAGATCGTAGCTGAGGTAACAGGCTAAACATTGAAGTCCGCTTGGAACTACTAGCAAGACCGAAGTCTCTCTGCAAAAACATAAAATAGGCAAACGTGAGTACAAATGTACCCAACAAGACTTATATCAGAACTAACTACATATGCATCATTATCAACAAAGGGGATGGTGGGGTTTAACTGCAGCAAGCCAGCTTTGACTCGGTGGCTATCCTGAACTACGACTGCAAGTAACTCTTTTGAGGTGGCGCACATGAGTCCACATATTCACCATATCAATACACCACTATGGATCCATTCCCGTCTCCCTATAAGAACGCCATCCATAGCACTCACACTTATCTTGCGCATTTTAGAGTATCCACTTTCACTTGTCTATGAACTGTACAGGCAACCCAGAAGTCCTTTACCGCGGACGCGGCTATTTGAATAGATTATTATAACCCTGCAGGGGTGTACTTCTTCATACATGTTTCCACCACTTAGCGTTTGCACACGACATGTGCTCGGCAGACTTCAAGCAAAAGCCGACGTGGGTGTAGACCATGACCTACCTAAACACTCAAGTCCCTAGTCCATGTTTATCGCCTATTCAGGTTCCCTCCACAGGGAGTCTGGCCGAAGTTTCCACATACGACCCCAAACAATGTGTGCAGGGTTCCTGAGACAACAAACGGGCGCCCGGTACACCATGCCACGTGCCTACCGCATCACAGCCCACCCCTTGGGTCAGCGCTGCGCATGGCCTCCAGCATACTACAAACACCAGAAACTACTTGCAACTCCTGGACAGAGGACTAGGGTGATTAAGAAGTCAAGTGGGGTCATATTTCAGGGCCCAATGCATGGTAGTAGCTATTTCATGGATCACAAACACAGAACTCAGTTCCTGAGGACGGCTTCAATGAGACAACCCACCATGTACTCCTACATGGCCTCTCACCGCTACCTTTACCAAATCGTGTTCACACACTTAGCTCACACACAAAAGGACATGTTCACCACATTCCAATTCATCCCCGAGGAATCAGACCTGACTCAACTCTAAGCAGTAGCAGGTATGACAAACAAGCATGAATGAGTAGGCACAATAGGGCTCAAACAACTCCTACTCATGCTAGTGGGTTTCATCTATTTACTGTGGCAATGACAGGTCATGCAGAGGATAAGGGGTTCAACTACCGCAGCATGTAACAGTTGAATCATTGTTGTCCTAATGCAATAAAAGAAAACAGAGCGAGAGAGTGGGTTTGTATCGAAGTGAACAAGGGGTTTTGCTTGCCTGACAGAGTGGTAATGGGATACTACCCTTAAGTTGGATACTCGTGAATATCCTCAGAGACAGAACCTACCACGAAGAACACATTGACACACAATCATACATGGCAATATGCAACATTATGATGCATGGAAATGACATGGCAAAATGAGTGTGTTTGGCTAATGCAACTTAGAACAGATTGGTTTGAGTTCATTTGAATCAAGGATTCAAATGCAAACCCAAAATAAGAGGTCATATTAGTGCATTAACTTGTTTAACCTAAACGGCAAGGTTAGATTGCTCTAACATGCATGAAAAAGGTACAGATGGATAGATTGGATTTTTCTAATCATTTTTCATATATAATTTATTTAATTTGGAGTTACGATTGAATTTCTATGAATTTTAGAAGTTTAGATCATTTTCTGAAATTGATAAATCATTTCTGATTTATTTTAATTCCAGAAAATGTTTACTATGTCAGCATTCGGTCATGCTGACCTCAGCAGGTCAACAGGGCTGCCCCCGGTCAAACCTGACCAGTGGGTCCCATTGGTCAATGTCACGGTGCTAGCTAGAGTCACTGACGTGTGGGCCCAGTCAACGGCCACGTCAGCACAGTCAACACTAACGCGTGGGTCCATCGTGATTAACTTAAGTCTAACTAATTTTGTTAGGGGTTTAAATAAATTGGTGGGGCCCGGCTGTCAGTGGCTTAGCGGCTCAGTTAGCGGGGTGATTAACCCCTAACAGTGGCTATCACCGGCGGCTAATCGCCGGCGTAACCAGGACACGGCAGCGTTGCCCGTCCGGCCGTTTCCGGCGGTGGGAGCGAGCGGGGCTGAGCGAGCGGGAGCGAGCGGGGCAAGCACGGTGGGTTGCGGGTTTGGTGTTAGGGAGCACGTCAGGAGGAGCTGCTGCATGCGTTCGGCTCCTGGGAGCACGGTGAGAACGGCGACACGCTCAAAAGCGGGCGGAGGCAGCTCTGGCTGCAGCAGCGACATGGCACGGCGGCGGCGAGATTCGAGCACGGCGGTGAAGCTAGCTGGGGGCGCAAAAAGTAGAGAGAGGAGAGGGGGGAGACGTAGTAGCTCACAAGGAGGACGGGGAGAGGGTTAGCGTGCTCGAGGAAGGCTTGACGGTGGCGGAATCCCGGCTGCGATCTCCCGTGGCCGAGGAAGAAGATGAGGCCGAGGACGACGTGTCGGGGCTCTTCCGGTCGCCTGAGCCGACGGAGAGGGCTACGGTGATGATTCGGAGCTCCTGGACTGTTCAAGGGGAGGAGGGAGGGGCGGTGGCCGCGGTTATGGCAGCAACGAGCTTGTGGGGGTCTTGGCCATGGTGGAGAGGGCGAGAGGGAGACGAGAGGGAGAGTGCGGGGCGGTGAGAGCGATCCAGACAGCTCTCGCGGATATGTCCGCGGCGCCACGCAAGCTAGCAGGCAGGAGGTGGCATGGGCGTGTGTGTGCGCACGGCGAGCACGCGCCTTCGTCCTCCTGGCAGGGGAGGTAGACGACAGGGAGGAGGGGGATGGGCTGGGCCAGCAGGTGGGCTGCCAGCTGGGCCGGCCAGGTAAGTGGCCCAGGTAAATCTCTCTCTCTCTCTCTCTCTCTTTTATTTATTGTTTCTGTTTTTCTATTATACTATAGTCTTTAGGGCTTTATTTAAAATACTTAAACAGATCCAAAAATCATGAAACTAATCATGGCTACTGTTTAGAATATATCCAACAGTAAAAAATTTAGTTTATGATTATTTGAGCATTTAAAATATTTTATAGTATTTAAATGCCCAAATGAAAATACCATATGATTTAATTCAGAGCCCAAATATGTCATGGAAAAATGTGCAACACCTCTGATTACTGTTTCCAGCATTTTCCAGAAATGATGAACATTTTTCAAAGCCATTTGGATTCACTTAGTTGAACCTAGTGAATTCCTTTGATGCTAGGGTTTAGGCAATCCCTATTTCAAGTTTCAAAAGAATTTAAACATGATGCAACACATGACTAGCTAGCTTAGTGCATACCAGAACTAGGGATGTGACAAGACCAGTCGGCACAGGGGGAGGCCGGCATCCAGCAGCCGGCCTGCCCCCTGCCCTAGGAGTTTGTGCACCATTAAGCAGATAAGACGGGGTAAGGCTATAGTGAACGCCTGCCAGGCGGCGGCACTGTAGCCATGCTTACCCCGACAAAGCCATCGTCACCAAGAGTAAGGCCACAGTAACCAGCAACTGACAAGACCCCCGGGTGGTGGGCCCAACCTGTCGGCCCAGAGGCCGGTAGCCGGCGGGACCGACCAGTCGGCGGGCCCCAGCAGCCAATGGAGAAGCCGGCGACCATAGACACTGACGGCCTGGACCCACATCCAGCCGAATTCCCATTGTGCCCTTGAGGGGTAGGCCTATATAAACCCCCTAGGGAACCCATGCAAAGGGTTGATCTCTTAGAGTTCCACACACCACATAGAGAGAAGAGAAGAGCGAGCCTTGCCCTTCTTCTTCTTCTAGCAAAACAGCTCAAGGAGCTTCTTGTAGCTACTTGTTGATCTAGTGATCATGCGGAGACCCCGCAGAGCAAGACTAGGGGTGTTATCTCCTAGGAGAACCCCGAACATGGGTAAGATTCGTCGGCATGCATGTCTTCGCCTTATCCCATTTCCAGGCACCGGCGATGTCTTACTGGCTCCCCCAATGATTAGCCCCCCGTTGGCATATGTTGCACCTACCACCCGACATTTGGCGCCCACCGTGGGGCCAGGTGCACCGTCGTCCGGAGACCTGCTCTGGACGGGAACCCTCTTCCTTCCTAGCGAGTGTAGCTAGCCTGGCACGCTCGATGGCGCTTGCCCCGATGTGCTGCATGGCGACGACGACGCGTGCGCAGCGAGCGGTCTCGCCGATCTTCTCGGCGAGGTTCGCATCTCCGACGAGCCCGTGCCAGGCGCGGGTGCAGCCAACTCCGATAGCTACCTCGTCGACTTCTTTGGCAAGCTCGACATCACCAAGGAGGTCACCTCCGACCTGGAGTCGATCAGCTGCACCAACCCAATGCTCGTCGACTCTGACACGGCATCCCTTGACGCCTACCCCACCTATGTGGTGGTCATCGACGACCCTCTTCCTCGAGCCAACAGCGGCGGCAGCACTGTTACTGAGGTGTTGGTCATCAGTCATGGTGTCACTTCCGGCGGAAACGCCCACGACACTGCAGATGGTGCTGCACGATCTGTCCGCCCCCATTACGGCTGACGTTGACGCTGACACGCTGGAGGCCCACCGCCTTGCCCTCATCGAGAACGGCAAGAAGATAGCCTCCATGAGACGCCTCACCGAGGCTTACCAAGCCGAGGTCGATCGTGCCGCCTCTAGCACGCCGCCTGCTGGTGGACCCAGCCAGATTGGCGCTATCAAGAAGCGCGGCGCGACCATCACCAGCATGCTGGGTGTTGACTGCCTAGTCTACGCCACGCCACTCGAGAACCTGCGTGCAGCCCAGGCGGCCGTAGACGAGCTGGAAGGGCTGGAGGGCGACGAACTTCACTGCATGACCAGATGTGTCCAGCAGCAGATCGACGCGGCCACAGAGCGGCATGAAGCCGGCGCCCGCACTAAGAGTCCTCCCCCACGCTGAGAGCACGGCGTGACCTCCCGGACGCCAACTGCAGGCGACATCCGCGAGCGAAAAGACAAGGAGCTGACCGCTAGCCGCAGTCGGACGTGCCTCACCATCGAGTGCAACACAGAAGGCCACCCCCGAGTTGTGGAGCGACGAGGGAACAACCCGCCTACTCCTCCGCCCCGCGGGGAGAGATATCCCACCCCGCCGCCTGTCATGCACCCGATGCTCAGCGGCCGACTGGCCCGCCGTGAAGGAATTAGAGAGAATGATGCCCGCCATCGGATCAACCTCCTGGCACGATCCCTGGCTCTAGAAGAAGAAGACTATGTCGGCCCGCCCTGTTTCGCCCCCCGCATCCGCGACGAGCCTTTCCCCAAAGGGTTCTCGCTCCCAAGAGACACGCCAAAATACAACGACTCGGTGAAGCCGGAAGATTGGTTGATAGACTACTCCACTCCAGTCAGTATAGCGAACGGCAACAGGCGCGTTGCCGTGAAGTACGTCCCTCTCATGCTTCAAGGCACGACATGCACCTGTCTGAACAGCCTCAAGCCTTACAGTGTCAACAGCTGGCTGGACTTCACAGAAGTCTTCATTCGCAACTTCACTAGCACGTACAAGAGGGCACCCAAGCCACGTCTGCTTTCCCTTTGTGTCCAAGTCCCGATCGAGTCCAGTCGTGACTAACTGATGCGCTGGGCCGAGATCCGCAACTCCTGTGAAGGGGTGCACGAGGTGCAAGCAATAGAGTACTTCACCGCTGGGTGCCGAGAGGGCACCCTCCTCAAGCACGGACTTCTCTGCGAGCCAGCTACACTCGATGAGCTGCTGATCATAGCAGACAAGTACGCGACATCCGACTCCTCAATGAAGACCGAGATCCGAGTGGACGCCTCTGGAAAGGTGCTTCCTTCGGCTTCAAAAACGCCGGCTGGCGACTCCAACATGCGCCCTCATCAGAACAACAACAAGCGCAAGGCTTTGATGCCGACTTCCACCAGTCGGCAAGTGGCAACGGTCAAGGACGAACAGCCTGAAGGGCAGCCTATGCCCAAGCGTCTGAAAGGCGGCAGGCCGGCTTGGCAGCCCGCTTTCTCCTACGAACAAACCCTTGACACCCCCTACAAGTTCCACAGCGGCGTGAAGCCGTTCAACCACATAACCCAGAAGTGCCATTGGCTCACCCGAATCTCCAAGGGCGAAGGACTGCTGCCTCCTCCGCCTACTGGCCAGCTGCCTCCGGCTCCTCAATAGCCTGCCGCCCGCCCAGCGATCGGAGCCATTCAAGACGAGTTCCTTGACGAGCATGCAGCCTACGTCATCTTTACAACCCGAGCTGAGGACAGGCGCAGCCGGCGCTGACAGCACCAAGAAGTCAATGCAGTCGCCTCCAAAGATCCAGAGTTTATGCATTGGTTTGAAAAGCCCATCAGCTGGAGCCGAGCGGAACACCTAGAGGTGATGCCGTCTCCAGGCTCCTATGCATTGGTGTTGGATGCCACCTTTGCAACAGAGAGGCGAGCCGCTCGTTTCTCTCGAGTTCTGATTGATGGCGGGAGCAGCATCAACATCCTGTACCGCGACACCATGGATAAACTGAATATCAAGACGAAGCAACTTTTGCCCAGTCGGACCGTCTTCCATGGCATTGTACCCGGCCTATCATGCTCACCGATCGGCGAGATCAAGATAGGCGTCCTCTTTAGAGACAAAGATCACTTCCGCCATGAGGCAGTTTGGTTTGAGGTAGTGGATCTAGAGAGCCCTTACCACGCTTTACTTGGCCGACCTGCCCCGGCCAAGTTCATGGCTGTGCCCCACTATGCCTACCTCAAGATGAAGATGCCGAGCTCCAAGGGCATCATCACCATAGTCGGAGACTACAAAACATCCTCTACCTATGCTGCAGCCAGCAGCCGACTGGCCAAGTCCCTCGTGATTGCTGCCTAGAAGAAGATCCTTGACCGGGTTGTGGCCATGGCCAGCAAGCAGCCGGACCTATCACCCAATCCCAAGGAGTTGGAAGCACAGGGCTCCTTCCAACCGGCCAAGGAAAAAAGAAGATACCTCTGGAGCAGAGCACCCGGAGTGGTTTGCTGTTCTAGGAGCAAACCTGGACAGCAAATAGGAAAGCGAGCTCGTCGATTTCCTCCGTGAGAATCGGGATATCTTTGCATGGTCCCGCAAGGACATGCCGGGTGTTCCGACGGATTTCGCCAAGCACAAGCTACATGTCCGAGCAGATGCAAAACCAGTCAAACAGCCCCTCCGCCGACTGTCGGAGGAGAAGAGAAGAATTGTTGGTGAAGAGATAGCCTGACTTCTGGCAGCCGGCTTCATTATGGAGGTATTCTTTCTAGAATGGCTTGCCAACCCAGTCCATGTACTGAAGAAGAACAAGAAATGGCGCATGTGTATAGATTATACCATCCTCAACAAAGCTTGCCCCCGAGATCTGTTTGCTTTGCCCCAGATTGACCAAGTGATAGACTCCACGGCCGGATGTGAGCTGTTGAGTTTCTTGGATGCCTACTCAGGTTACCATCAGATCAAGTTGGATCCAGCGGACCGCCTGAAGACCGCCTTCATCACACCATTCGTAGCTTTCTGCTACCTAACTATGACATTCGGCTTGAGAAATGCCGGTGCCACTTTTCAGTGTTGCATGCAGAAATGCCACCTCAAGCAACTCGGAAGAAATGCCCATGTCTACATAGACGATATTGTGGTGAAGACGGAGAAGCACGGCACCCTGCTGGAAGATCTCAAGGAAACATTTGACAACTTGCGCCGATTTCTGATCAAGCTCAACCCTGAGAAATGTGTGTTCGGAGTACCTACCGGCCAGCTCCTAGGCTTCCTGGTCTCTGAACACGACATCGAATGCAACCCATTGAAGATCAATGCCATAGAGAGGATGCAGATTCCTACCCGACTTCGAGATGTCCAAAAATTCAACGGGTGCCTGGACTCCCTTAACCGCTTCATCTGTCGGCTAGGGGAGAAGGCTCTTCCCCTGTATCAGCTCATGATGAAATCCATTCACTTCGAGTGGAACGACCAGGCGGACGAAGATTTTCACAAGCTAAAGAAGATGTTGACCATGCCGCCAGTCCTGGCGGTATCGACTGAGAAAGAGCCCATGCTCCTTTACATTGCCGCAACTAGCCGGGTGGTCAGCATTGTCGTCGTGGTTCAGCGCCCAGAAGAAGGCAGAGTTCAGCTGGTCCAGAGGTTGGTGTATTACCTGAGTGAAGTACTGTCAAACTCAAATCAGAATCACCCCCACTACCAGAAGATGTGCTATGGCATGTACTTTGCCGCCAAGAAGCTCAAGCCCTACTTTCAAGAGCACCCCATCACGATCATTTGCACTGCCCTTCTTGCCGAGATCATGGGTAGCCGGGATGCATCTGGCCGGGTGGCCAAGTGGGCCATTGCGCTAGCTCCTTACACCATGTTCTACCAGCCTCGCACCGCCATCAAGTCCCAAGTGCTTGCCGACTTCCTCGTCGACTGGGCCGAGACCCAGTACCTGCCACCAGCACCCGACTCCACTCATTGGCGAATGCACTTTGATGGATCCAAGATGCGCACCGGTTTGGGAGTCGGCATCGTCCTCACCTCTCCCAAGGGCGATAAGCTCAGATACACGTTGCAAAATCATTTTGCCGCCTCCAATAACGTGGCCGAGTACGAGGCACTCATACATGGGCTCTGGCCGGCCAAAGAACTCGGCATCCGTCGGATCCTGTGTTATGGCGACTCGGACTTGGTGATCCAACAATTGTCTGGTGATTGGGATGCCAAGGACGTGAAAATGGTGAGCTACCGCTTCCTCGTTCAGCAACTCAGCGGATACTTCAATGGGTGTGAGTTTCTCCACATGCCACTGGCCGACAACGAGCAAGCACATGCCCTGGCACGAATCGGCTCCACCCGACAAGCTATACCAACCGGCGTCTCCCTTCAGCGCCTCCTCAAGCCGTCCGTCAAGCCGTCTCCAGAATCAGACTCCATCTTCGTACCGCCTGACCCTGATGCAGTCGGATCCGACTTGGGGAACCCAGCAGGCGGCTCGGGAACTTCGGCAGATAGCTCGGGGACTGCTACAGTCGCACCCGACCCAGGGACTTCAGAACCCGGCCTGAGGACTGCAGCAGTCGGCCTGGGGACTGCAATGACACAGCAGGCAGTGGCCGACTCCAACCCTCAACCTCCCAACCAAACCACCCTGGTCACAGTAGCCATGTTGGCAATAGAAGAAGTCATAGCTCCATCATGGGCCCATCCCATCCTCAACTTTCTGGTTAACTAAGAACTGCCGACTGACGAGATCTCAGCAAGACAAGTTCAACACCGAGCCGGAGCCTACATAATAGTAAATAGAGAGCTCGTTAGGCGCAGTGTGACTGGATTTTTCCATCACAGCATCGAGCCAGAGAAGGGCATCGCAATCCTCAAGGACATCCACCAAGGCTAGTGCGGTCACCACGCGGCCTCAAGATCACTCGTCGCCAAAGCTTTCCGCCGTGGTTTCTTCTGGCCGACTACTTTGGAAGACGCCAAAGAATTGGTCAAGCACAGCAAAGGGTGCCAAGTTTTCACCTCCAAGCAACACCTGCCGGCTTCCGCAATCAAGATCATCCCCCTCACCTGGCCCTCTGCCGTCTGGGGGTTGGATATGGTGGGCCCATTCAAGACGGCACGTGGCGGCATGACACACCTGCTTGTTGCAATGGACAAGTTCACCAAGTGGTGAAGCAAAGCCAATCATGAAGTTGAATGGGCCGACTGTTGTGACATTCATCGCAGACATCACCACCTGGTATGGCATACCACAGAACATCATCACCGACAACGGCACGAATTTCGCCAAAGGAGCATTGGCACATTTTTGCGCAACACAGGGCATCCGACTGGACTTAGCATCCGTTGCCCATCCGCAGTCAACGTCCGAGTCGAGCGAGCAAACGACCTCATCCTGTCCGGCATCAAGCCCCGAATAGTTGAGCCACTGGAACGCCCGGTCGGCTGCTGGCTCGAGGAGCTACCGGCCGTCCTCTGGAGCTTGCGTACCACCCCAAACAAGTCAACCGGCTTCAGACCTTTCTTCCTTCTGTATGGTGTCGAGGCTGTCATCCCAACTGACATCGAGTTCGACTCACCACCCTGCCAACCGACAGCTAAGCAGCCGGCTGGCCGGCTTCCCACTCACCTTGCTACAATAAAATAAAGCTAAAGTACTTGCCCTCCCACCCGGCCAAGTACTTTCCCAGCAACAGCCTGCAGAGCAGCTGTCCGGCTAGGAAGGCGGCGACCAAGAGAGGGCGGCAAAGGAAACAGTCGGAAAAAAGATCTAAAGCAAGCACAGTCGGAAGTCAAACACATGCAAGCTCATATTTACACAAAAGGCCTTCGAGGGCCAGCATTAAACATTAGTTTGAATAGACCCCTAGTGGGTGGAACTACGCAAATTTAACAAACATTGTTCCAAATACTAACGAGCAGGAAGAAAAAGATAAAAATGGCGTCTTAGGCCAAGGATGCAACAGGCGAGCTGGGAAGGTCAGTGGAGACGGCGGCGCTGGCTGGAGGAGTGGCCGGCTGGCGAGTCTCGGCTTGATCACCAGCAGTAGGCGGCGTGTTCGCATGTGCCTCATTGCTGGAGGCACGGTCAGCCTGAGGCTGGCCGGCTGCTCCATCATCTGGCGCGGCTTCTTCACCGTCCTCTTCCTCCTCCTGTTCACCCTCGTCGCTGGAGTCGATCTCCTCCGCCGAGTCTTCACCATCCGCCGGGTTCAGCCCAAACCAGTCCGCCGGCAGCGCAGCGCCGTGGTTGTTCAGCTCGGGGACAAAGACGTTGGTGTCACTGTATTCAGCAATCGACGCAGCGCGATGAATGATAGCCAGTCGCACCGCCTCCAGCTCCTCGTGGGCCTCCTGCTGGAACGTGGCCAGCTGGGACAGGTCCAGCCCGGGGTACCATGCTCGGACGAACTCCAACGCCCGCCTGACGTCTGCCCGGGCTGCAGAAGCCTTCCACGCCTCGAAGCGGCTGGCCGCCACCTCCAGCCAGTCGGCGGTCCGACTGGGGGTGCGGGGAATCACCTCATCAGGCCAGAGGGCGGAAAGCACCTGAGCTCCAATGCGCTGAAGGCGGCGGAGCATCCGGTGGGCCGGCTGGAGATGCGCCTAGATGGCCAAGAGCTGCTCCTCAAGCGTCCGACGAGCATCTGGCGCAATCTCGAGAGAATGTTGCGGTGGGCCTCGATGACCTGGCTGGCGGCAATAGAGTAGCCGGGGAAGTACTCCGCGCGAAGAAGAAAAGAGAAAATGCAAAGTCAGAAGTCAGACCAAGCAACAGGCGGCAAACAAAGGGACAAAGAGGAAGGCAGCTTATCGTCAACCATGTCTTTAATATGGCCATAGCCATCGTTCAGCGCCTGCCTCAACTCGGCCCAGTTCGCTGCCTCGGTCTCGTACTCGGCTTGGAGGGCGGCCTCACTGTCCTTCAACGCCTTGAGAGCCGCCTTATGACTCTCCTCCTAGTCAGCCAACTTCTTGGCCAAATGGTCGTGCTCCTGAGCCGCGGCACTCCACTGAGCCTCCTTGGCACGCAGCATGGTCTGGGCCTCACCCAGTTGCTGCCGCAGGTCGGCATTGGCCTCTGCAAAGAAGGCAAAGAAGAAAACAGTAAGAAAGAAGTCGCCAGAAAAGATCCGTCCAGACTGCTCAACAGTCGGCCCGAATCTCGGGGACTACACCCAGTGGGTGCGCTAACACGCCCCCACGAGAGATAGAAGATGAACACTTACTCTGGCTTTCAGACAAGTCGGTGGTCTTCTGAGTCAGCTCCCGGACATGGGAGATGAAGGCGGCCTCACGAAGATTATGATAGTCCTAAAAAAAGGACAAATGAACAAATAAAGACAATTCAGCACCCGAGTCTACTTAGAAGTTCCAAGCCGCCTGCTCAGCAGCCGACCCGAAACTCGGGGACTACACCTAGTGGGTGCGCTGACACGCCCCCACGGAAGAGTACAAGAGCGAGAAGCAAGAAGCCAGGGGCTTACCCGGATGGCTCCCCGCATCACCTGGAACTCCAGGTTGTAGTTCTTCAAGGCGACGGCCTGAGACTGAAGTCGACTCCGGGCGTCCTACGCCGCCTCGTTCAGCATGGCCATCCCGCCTCCCGACGTCCATTCCGGTGAGCCGACGCTCACCGTTTCCAGCATCAGGGCCGACAAGCTTGAGCCCCTGGCCTTCTGCGGGTACGGCACCGAGGCCGCCTTCCCTGTGCGCTGGCGTGCTGGAGATCGGACCACGAGGTCTTCCCTCGCAGCCGGCTCGCCTCCAGCCAGCGGCACGGGTGGTGCACTCGGCTGGCCGCCTTGGTTCGCTGCAGCCGGCGCTGGCGGAGTCACCTCCTTCTTTGGGGCGACGACATCGCCCTCCTTGATGGAGTCCTGGATTACGGTGTCCTCGGACAGCCGGACTATGTACTTGTGCCAGACTGTTGGACTATGAAGATACAAGATTGAAGACTTCGTCCGGTGTCCGGGTGGGACTCTCCTTTGCGTGGAAGGCAAGCTTGGCAATTCGGATATGTAGATCTCCTTCTCTCTAACCGACTCTGTGTAACCCTAGCCCCCTCCGGTGTCTATATAAACCGGAGGGTTTAGTCCGTAGGACAACAACAATCATAATCATAGGCTAGCTCCTAGGGTTTAGCCTCTACGATCTCGTGGTAGATCAACTCTTGTAATACTCATATCATCAAGATCAATCAAGCAGGAAGTAGGGTATTACCTCCATAGAGAGTGCCCGAACCTGGGTAAACATTGTGTCCCCCGCCTCCTGTTACCATTAGCCTTAGACGCACAGTGCGGGACCCCCTACCTGAGATCCGTCGGTTTTGACACCGACATTGGTGCTTTCATTGAGAGTTCCACTGTGTCGTCACCATAAGGCTTGATAGCTCCTTCAATCATCCACAGCGATGTGATCCAGGGGAGCGATAGCTACGCCCCTGGCTGTCAAGTCAGGTTCGGGAAATCTCACCTGCGGATGCCCCGGCTCTTAATCCGGAGCAGATCGTGCCATTCGAGGACGGGTGGATGGACCCCGCCACGGAGGCCACACACTCAGCGGCGATAGAGCCGAACACAGACTTCGCCTCCAATGAGGTCTGCGGCGTCGGACCCCCGGACTCGTCTCCGGTCGCAGGCTCCGAACCGCGTACATCCGTGCCCATCGACTGATTGGGCACCTATCATGGAGTTTACCTCCCCCGATATCTTTTAGCACTAACCCTTGGGCGACGTGCTAAATTCATTAAAATCCCTCTCCCTATCAGGAGACTCTTGGCCGAACTATGTCCGGCTTGAGTGGGAAGCGGACGATGAAGAAATTTGTTACCCACCCACCACCCACTTAATAGCCACTCTCGATGACATAAACCAACATGTTTGATTTCGACTACGAAGATATCGACGGTATGGACGATGATGCCAGAGAAGAACAGGAACCACCGCCTAAAGGACGCTGGACAGCCACCTCTAGGACCTTGAAGTATGTCTAGAGGGGGGGTGATTAGACTACTTGACCAATTAAAAACTTAACCTTTTCCCAATTTTAGACTTTGGCAGATTTTAGCTATCTTTGGACAAGTCAAGCAATCTTCACACAATTCAAGCAAGCATGAAAAGAGTATATGAGCAGCGGAATTTAAAGCATGCAACTTGCAAGAATGTGAAGGGAAGGGTTTGGAGGATTCAAACGCAATTGGAGACACGGATGTTTTTGTCGTGGTTTCGATAGGTGGTGCTATCGTACATCCATGTTTATGGAGACTTCAACCAACGAAGGGTAAGGTTGCGCGAGTCCACGGAGGGCTCCACCCACGAGGGTCCATGAAGAAGCAACCTTGTCCATCCCACCATGGCCGTCGCCCACGAAGGACTTGCCTCACTAGCGGTAGATCTTCACGAAGTAGGCGATCTCCTTGCCCTTACAAACTCCTTAGTTCAACTCCACAATCTTGTCGGAGGCTCCCAAGTGACACCTAGCCAATCTAGGAGACACCACTCTCCAAGAAGTAACAAATGGTGCGTTGATGATGAACTCCTTGCTCTTGTGCTTCAAATGATAGTGTCCCCAACACTCAACTCTCTCTCATAGGATTTGGAGCTGGTGCAAAAGAAGATTTGGGTGGAAAGCAACTTGTGGAAGGCTAGAGATCAAGATTCATATGGTAGGAATGGAATATCTTGGCCTCAACACATGAGTAGGTGGTTCTCTCTCAGAACTGGTAAGTTGGAAGTGTAGGTTTGTTCTGATGGCTCTCTCCACGAATGAAGAGAAGGTGGAGGGGTATATATAGCCTCCACACAAAATCTAACCGTTACACACAATTTACCAAACTCAGTGGGACCGAATCAACAAACTCGGTCGGTCCGATTTAGCAAATCTAGTGATCGTTAGGATTTTCGGTGGGATCGACATGCAACTCGGTATGACCGATATGGTTAGGGTTAGGGCATAACGTAATCTCGGTGAGACTGATTACACAAACTCGGTGAGACTGATTTTGGTAATTAGCTAACCAGAGAGTTGGTCAGGCAAACTCGATGGGACCGATTCGCTCTTTTCGGTGAGACAGAATTGTTACGAATGGGAAACAGAGAGTTTACATTGCAATCTCGGTGGGACCGATCGCTCACTTTGGTTAGACCAAAGCGTTACGAAGGGAAACAGAGAGATTACAATCCGATCTCAGTGAGACCGAGATCCCTATCGGTGAGACCGATTTGCCTAGGGTTTGTGGCAGTGGCTATGACATTTGAACTCGGTGGCGCCAGATAGAAAGAATCGGTGGGACCAATTTTGACTTTGGGCTTTGGGTGCTTCTTTGGGCTTTGATGTTGCAGCCCCTGACCTTATAGCATCACCCATCAGCTTTTGTGCCTTGGGTGTTGGTGCAGCAACCTCTTCTTCCTCCTCCTCAGAGTCTCTCCTCATAGAGGGATTGCCAAGAACTTTGGCAGTAGTGGTTCTAACTCTCTTTTTCTTTTTATCTTGACCAGCAGCTTCATCTTCTGACTCAATAGTAAACTTCATGGTTTCTCTAGTGGCAACCTTCCTGGGTTTGGAAGTAGGAACCCTTCTTGCAGGTGCCTTCTTCTGCACTACTGGCTTAGTGGCTGCAGCTGAACCATATTCTTTCTTGACCACCTTCTTCTTGGAAGTGGCCTCATCTTCAGCTGCCACATAATCCTCATCCTCAGAGTCCGAGGATCTCTTCCTTCTGGCTCTTATGGCTGCTTTAGGCAAATTGCTAGGAGTGCTTCTGCTGCCATCATATGAAGTGCTAGAGGGACGAGTGCCCTCACTCATGTGAATCTGCTCTTCTAACTTGTTCTGGCTGTCATTTTGGTCTGACCTGTTGAATTTACTGACTGCTGACCCTGTGAATAGTTATAGATGAGATAGAGTGGATGAGCATCACAAAATGCAGATATTTTTGCAAAAGAATGATTCAAAAACTTAGTTTTAGTTTTCTAGAGAAAGCATTTCGGATCAACCGATTTTCAAACTTGGTGATACCGAAGCAGTTTTGGAACCTAAACTAGTGAACTCGGTTAGACCGAGTCACAGTTCGGTGGCACCGAGACTGCTAGGGTTTCACAAAGTTCTAAAATCGGTCACACCGATTAGCAATTCTCGGTCAGACCGAGAGTTACTAGTGCAATGGTGTTAGACGAATCGGTGGGACTGAGTTTTTCAACTCGGTGGGTCCGAGATGGTTTCGGCGGAAACCTAACCGAAGAGGATAGCACTATGATCGAGTTCATACCCTAGTTCGGCGATGAACTCGCTACGGCGGCACCGGCGGAGATGAAATCCGTTGACGGCGGCGGAGACCAGCGACAGGAGGTGGTTGGCGATGAAGTCGACGATCCAGAGACCTAGAAGGCAAAGCTTGCTATGCGCGGGCGAAGAGGTTTGGAGAAAGTTTTCCAAATTTTGCCCGTGTGAATATATAGCCCGACACTGTCGGTGTGACCGAGTGGAACGACTCGGTGGCACCGAGATGCATAACTGTTGACAGTTACAGCAACTCGGTGTGACCGAAAAGTTCAAATCGGTTGCAGCGAGATTGAAAACCTAGATCGACTTAGTGATCTCGGTATGACCGAAATGGAAGAATCGGTCAGACCGAAAAGCACAAAGAAGTTTTGGAAGTTTAAGTCTATGACAAATCGGGGACTCCGAGTGCTCCTCACACAGAGTGGTTCGAATCTGACTTGATCAAATTTTGTGATGTAGCATGAATAGAGTTTGATACGAGAAAAGCATAGATAGCTAGAAAAGGTTCTTAGGCATTATTGTCCATCCACTTGGCCAAAGAAAAAGAAACCAATCAATCAAAACAACAAGTGGATGTCCTCGAATGAGTAAAATATGCAACCAACATGCTCACACAATAAAATGGCAAATGAAATATGCGGCAAAGCATGCACAACCAATTCTAGAATCTATCAAACAATTGGCGATGACTAGGTAATCTATATATGAGTATATTGACTTAGGAGTCAAATGAGAACATTTGATCATAGGTCATACTCATCATTTAAGCTTAAGTGGGGTTACCACTTTTACATAATGCATTGATGTGTTCACATCATTAGAGTTGCTTTGACTCAATTCTTAGAGTTAAGCTCCCCCTAGATGTGAGATCCCCCCTTAGTGGGATGAACTAACCTTGGGTTTTGTCGATGATGACTTCATGTACGTGTTGAAGATGTGGATGCTCAATGTTGGTGTAGATCATTTGGAGCAATCCTTTAGAGTGAGTTGCACTTTCAATACCTACATCGGTTAGTCCCACAAGGAACAAACAAGAATATCCATAGACATAGAGTGATGCACACACAATATGATGTCCATGAAAACATTAGGTTACCTTGTCCCTTGCCTTACCAACATGAGGGTTTGTGACTCCTTCAAGTAGTGCAAGATATGGAAGTTGATTGCACTTGTCCTTGCCATAATGATATGAGTGAAGAATGTTGGCGGAGTCACCCTCAAGAACACTCTAGTTCTTCTTCTTCGGGATCCACATCATCTTGATGGGAATCCTTGGAGTTGTAGTTGTACTTGATGAAGTAGAACTTGACGTAGTCTTGGGAACCCACTTGACCAAGGCCTTATGTGCTTCTTCAAATGCATCAATCTCCTCTTGAAGCTTGTCCTTGCCTTTGTTCTTGTGGTCTTGTGGTGGAAGATCATCTTGTGCTTGTGCTCCCTTGAAGGAAGTAGGATCACACTTCTCTTGTTGAGGAACAAACTTCGTCTTGGGGTATTGATATTCTTCCCACTCAACTCCATTGGCATTGAACTTTCGCTCAAAACCAACACCTTGATTCTTCCGGTGCCTTCCTTGCTTGCGTACAATTTCCTCGAATTGCTTACTCCCGGCAAGGCTCTTGTATACACCTTTCTCTATAATTCTCTTCAATAAGCTATTTTCTTGCTCAAGTGTAACTTGGCTAAGAGAATCATTAGTGGAATCAAGAGAACTACTAGAAGCAACAATATTTAATTTAGCATTATTATTGTTACTACTAGAGGAAGAATCTTTCTTGTTCTTGTTACTAGACTTGACTTGAGGCATGTAAGTAGATAAGAGTAAATGCTTGGCAACATAAGAAGAACTTTTCTTACGGATATCATCATTAATTGCCTTTAAGAACTCATGCTCTTGCTCAAGATTGAGCTTTTCAAAGCGTAACTTCTTATGAGCCCTTAAAAGTTCTCGATGATCTTCAAAGATAGTTTCATGAGATAACTTAATAGTGTTTAGTTCTTTAGTTAGAAGCTCAATCTTCTCCTTATCACTGTCATTTGTTTTATCTTGATTAGCATGATTAGTTGACGTTTCATCATAGTATTCATTACTAGAGTTGTCAATAAGTAAATCATCATCACCTAACAAGTCATCTTCATCACTATTAAAATCAACATACTCGGGGTGTGTTACCTTAGGACCTTTGGCCATGAAGCATCTTCCAATTCCTTCATTTGGTGAATCAAATATGTCGTAGGAGTTGGTTGACACAAGTGCTAGACCGGAAACACCTTCATCTTGAGTATATTCGGAGTCGGAGTGATAGCTTCTCTTGGAGTGATTGTCAGAGTCGGAGCCGGATACCCATTAACCAACATGAGCTTGATGTCTTCGTTTTGTGTAGCTCTTTGATGACTTGTCCTTCCTTTCCGAATCCTTGCATCTCCGTGAGGGTCTTCGTTCATAACGATCATCTCTACTCCTTCTCTCTCTTGGTGGTGATTCTTCTCTTCTACTTCTTCTTTTTGGAGAATCTTCTCTTCTTTAGGGTGTCGTACACTCATTGGAATAGTGTCCGGGTCTCCCACAATTGTAGCAATTGCACTGTCGACTAGAAGATCTTTTGTCATTGTAGGACCTCGACTTAGAGCTTCTTTCTTTGCTTCTACTCTTGTAGAATTTGTTGAAGTTCTTCACCATTAAGCTCAATTCTTCATTGAAGGTTTGTTTCTCACTTGATGATGTGGGGGCTTAACATGAGGCTTTGTAAGCACCACTTGACTTGTTGTGAAGTTCCTCCTTATCCTTGAATGACATCTCATGAGCAACAATTCTTCCAATGACTTCCGTTGGCTTGAGATCTTTGTAATTTGGCATCATTTGGATCAATGTGCACACGGTATCATATTTTCCATCCAATGCTCTTAGGATCTTCTTGATGATGAATCTGTCGGTCATCTCTTCACTTCCTAAGCCGGCAATCTCATTTGTGATAAGAGCAAGCCTAGAGTACATTTCAGCGACACCTTCACCATCCTTCATTTTAAACTTGCCAAGCTAACTTTGAAGCACATCCAACATTGATTCCTTGACGGAGTCGGTACCTTCATGCATATCAATCAAAGTATCCCAAATTTCCTTTGCATTCTCAAGACGGCTGATTTTGTTGAATTCTTTGGGGCACAAGCCATTGAAGAGGATATCACAAGCTTGAGCGTTGTATTGCAGCATCTTCAATTCATCCGCACTAGCTTCACGGTTCGGCTCTCTCCCATCAAAGAATTCACCTTGAAAGCCAATACACACAATAGCCCAAACGGCAGGGTTATGTCCGAGAATATGCATTTTCATCTTATGCTTCCAACTAGCAAAGTTAGTGCCATCAAAGTAAGGACCTCTACGGTGATAATTTCCCTCGCTAGACGCCATATTCTCCTAGGTTGTGAAACCAAGGCTATGACCACCAAAAGCTATGGAAATCAAAGCAAATGGAGACCAAAGCACTGATACCACTTGTAGGACCTTGAAGTATGTCTAGAGGGGGGGTGATTAGACTACTTGACCAATTAAAAACTTAACCTTTTCCCAATTTTAGATTTTGGCAGATTTTAGCTATCTTTGGACAAGTCAAGCAATCTTCACACAATTCAAGCAAGCATGCAAAGAGTATATGAGCAGCGGAATTTAAAGCATGCAACTTGCAAGAATGTAAAGGGAAGGGTTTGGAGGATTCAAACGCAATTGGAGACACGGATGTTTTTGTCGTGGTTCCGATAGGTGGTGCTATCATACATCCACGTTGATGGAGACTTCAACCCGCGAAGGGTAACGGTTGCGCGAGTCCACGGAGGGCTCCACCCACGAAGGGTCCACGAAGAAGCAACCTTGTCTATCCCACCATGGTCGTCGCCCATGAAGGACTTGCCTCACTAGCGGTAGATCTTCACAAAGTAGGCGATCTCCTTGCCCTTACACACTCCTTGGTTCAACTCCACAATCTTGTCGGAGGCTCCCAAGTGACACCTAGCGAATCTAGGAGACACCACTCTCCAAGAAGTAACAAATGGAGCGTTGATGATGAACTCCTTGATCTTGTGCTTCAAATGATAGTCTCCCCAACACTCAACTCTCTCTCATAGGATTTGGATCTGGTGGAAAGAAGATTTGAGTGGAAAGCAACTTGGGGAAGGCTAGAGATCAAGATTCATATGGTAGGAATGGAATATCTTGGCCTCAACACATGAGTAGGTGGTTCTCTCTCAGAACTGGTAAGTTGGAAGTGTAGGTTTGTTCTGATGGCTCTCTCCATGAATGAAGAGGAGGTGGAGGGGTATATATAGCCTCCACACAAAATCTAACCGTTACACGCAATTTACCAAACTTGGTGGGACCGAATCAACAAACTCGGTCGGACCGATTTAGCAAATCTAGTGACCGTTAGGATTTTCGGTGGGACCGACATGCAACTCGGTATGACCGATATGGTTAGGGTTAGGGCATATCGTAATCTCGATGAGACCGATTACACAAACTCAGTGAGACCTATTTTGGTAATTAGCTAACCAGAGAGTTGGTCAGGCAAACTCGGTGGGACCGATTCGCTCTTTTCGGTGAGACTGAAATGTTACGAAAGGGAAACAGAGAGTTTACATTGCAATCTCGGTGGGACCAATCGCTCACTTCGGTTAGACCGAAACGTTACGAAGGGAAACAGAGAGATTGCAATCCCATCTCGGTGAGACTGAGATCCCTATCGGTGAGACTAATTTTCCTAAGGTTTGTGGCAGTGGCTATGACATTTGAACTCGGTGGCACCGGATAGAAAGAATCGGTGGGACAGATTTTGACTTTGGGTTTAGGTCGTATGTGGATGTGAGAAAGTAGTTGAGTGTTTCTGGAGCATATCACTAAGCACTTGAAGCAAGAGGCTCATTAAGCAACACCTCATCCCTCCTTGATAGTATTGGCTTTTCCTATAGACTCAATGTGATCTTGGATCACTAAAATGTAAAATGTAGAGTCTTGAGCTTTTGAGCTTGAGCCAATCCTTTGTCCTTAATATTTTGAGGGATCCACTTTCATCATCCATGCCATGCCATTCATTGAGCTTTCCTGAAATATTTGTCTTGGAATAGCATTAGCTCAATGAGCTATATGTTGTTATGAATTACCAAAACCACCTAGGGATAGTTGCACTTTCACCACCTCATCATATGATATATATATATGGTGGACAGGCCCAAATAAAGCAATGGCGATGAGGCAACGAAGGATAATCCCCTCGAGAAGCAATCTAAGCGCCGGCGGCGCTGCTCTAAGCCCCGCCATAGCAAAACTGGCGATACCGGCACAAGAGACAATAGCACTCCGGATGGTGCCGAAGACAAAAACAATCCCGCCTAGCCAAGCTTCGAACAAACCAGACGGGAGTATGGGAAAGTTAGCCCTGATAAACAGGCAATGGATGGAGACTCGGAGGATGACAACTACATGCCCCTCTCCAAAGACGAGGTGAGCCTCGGCGACAAAGAATTCATCATGCCCGAGGATCCCGTCGAGCAGGAGCGCTTCAAGCGCCGGCTTATAGCCACTGCAAAAAGCCTGAAGAAAAAGCAGCAGCAGCTTCAAGCTGATCAAGATCTACTAACTGATAGATGGACTGAGGTCCTGGCAGCCGAGGAATACGGACTCGAGCGCCCAACCAAAATTTACCCAAAGCGTAGGTTGTTACCTCAACTCGAGGAGGAGGCACTAGAGCCTACACTACCAGCGTAGGATGCGGCTGACCGGCCACCACGTGGCCGAGACAAAGCGGTGCATTAGCCCGAACACCAGAACGCACCCCATCACCAAACAAGCAAAGACACAAAGGCCCGGGCCTACACGCATAACCTGCAAGACAAATTGGAAAACAAAGCAGGACAGTCAAGATCGATCTACGGATCACGGGGGCGCGTTCCAGCGCGTGACGATGACCGTCACGCCGGATATACTAAATACAAATCCGGCCGGGCCGAATACAACAGATCAGACTCATTTGAACTGCGTCGTGATGTAGCCCGGCGTAGAGGCGCCGCACACCCCGTATGCTTCACTGACGAAGTAATGGATCACGAATTCCTAGAAGGGTTTAAGCCCGTGAATATCGAGCCCCATGATGGGACCACGGACCCCGCTGTATGGATAGAAGATTTCTTTCTCCACATTCACATGGCCCGCGGGGATGATCTACACGCCATCAAGTACCTCCCACTAAAACTCAAGGGACCGGCTCGGCATTGGCTGAATAGTTTGCCGGCAAACTCCATTGGAAGTTGGGAGCACCTGGAAGATGCATTCTTGGATAAATTCCAGGGCACCTATGTGCGACCACCGGATGCTGATGATTTAAGTCACATAACCCAACAGCCCGGAGAGTCAGCCAGGAAATTCTGGACCCGGTTCCTAACTAAAAAGACCAAATTGTTGACTGTCTGGATGCCGAAGCCCTAGCGGCCTTTAAGCATAACATCCGTGACGAGTGGCTTGCACGACACCACGACCAAGAGAAGCTGAAGTCCATGTCAGCCCTAACGACACTCATGACCCGCTTTTGCGCGAGCAAAGATAGCTGGTTGGCTCGTAGCAACAGCACAGTAAGCAATCTTGGCCCACCAGATGCCAGAGATAGCAACGTCAAGCCCCGACGCAACAAACACAAGCGTCGCAATAATGGCGATAACGCCAAAGACACGGCCATTAATGCCGGATTCAGTGGCTCTCAGTCCGGTCAGTGGAACAAACCATTCAAAAGGAACAATCCGAGCCCGTCCAGTCTGGACCACATACTCGACCATCCATGCCAAATTCATGGCACCCCAGGAACACCAGCTAATCATATCAACAGAGAATGCTGGGTCTTCAAACAAGCCGGCAGGTCAGGTTCCAAAAACAAGGATAAGGGGTCTCAAAGCGATGATGACAACGAGGAGCCCCGGCCACCGAACTCAGGAGGGCAAAAGAAATTCCCCCCGCAAATCAAAATAGTGAACATGATAAATGCCACCAACATTCCCAAGCAGGAACGGATGCGCACTCTTAGGGATGTCGACGTAACAGAGCCAATCGCCCACAATATAACCTATGGCCGATCACCTTTGACCGTACGGATCATCCGTCCAATACCAATCAGGGCAATTCAGCCGCACTAGTCCTTGACCCAATAATTGACAGATTCCACCTCACACGAGTCCTTATGGACAGAGGCAGCAGTCTAAACCTGCTGTATCAGGACACAGTGCGCAAGATGGGTATTGATCTTTCGATAATCAAGCCCACTAAAACCACCTTTAAAGGTGTTATACTAGGTGTGGAGGCCCGTTGTACAGGCTCCATCACTCTGGAGGTAGTCTTCGGATCACCGTACAATTACAGTACTGAAGAGTTAATCTTCGACATCGTTCCTTTTCGCAGTAATTATCATGCACTGCTCAGACGAACCGCGTTTGCTCGATTCAACGCGGTGCCACATTATGCCTACCGTAAGCTCAAGATGCCTGGTCCGTGCAGCATCATTACAGTTAATGGCAAGGCTGAATGCCCCCTCTGTGCCGAAGAGTATACCGCCGCCTTAACAGTAGAAGCAATGAGTGGCATCTTTGAATCGAACCTTGCATCGACGGCCAAGCTTCCGGACACCGTCAAAGGAGTCCGAACTACTACACAGCAGGATAGCCCAGCTCGTTAGGAGCTCATTTAAACCTCCCGGCAGTAAAGGGAGGCACAGCTAGGATAGGCCACACAATGTGCCTTAACCGCTCTGTGGCACACAAATATCTTTTTGCACTTTGTTTGCAGGTCCACTTTTGCGTAAGCCAGGACTGGAGACATGGAAACAGCTCGAACGCGTAAGGGAATCCTTAGATATTCCCCTCGATGACCATCCGATTATACTCCGGATCTGCACACAGCCTCCTCCTGCCTGGTCTCAGCAAGTTCCGAAGTCATATCTCTTTTTATCACATTACCTGTACTCGTACGCACTGACGTGTTATTCAATTACAACATGTGGCTTTATATGACGCTTATCTGTTGTTGTTTCTTATTGACACTCTTTGTCAAATGGCATCTGTACACCGCGATATGCCTTAATATGCCACGGGCTTCATTGTACCCATAATACAGCAATAAAGTCCGAACACCTTCATGGTCATTCGGCACCCCAAACTTATAGCATTATATGCATCAGCTCTGAATCATGTCTTGGGCCAATAGTTGGGTTTGCCCGGCTCCCATGTTTTGCTGCCTTACGTTCCGCTATATCGGTTAAGCCGGCACAGGGCGAACTACCGCGATTGTGTCCCGGTTCTTCTGGATGAGCGCCTCAGTAGAGAAAGACGAAAACTAACTGTCACGATACGGCGAGAGCTGGTCAGCTGTTCGAGAGGCTGTAAAATCTTTAAGGATTTCTTCCACATTATGCGATAACTAATGCAGCGTGCGATGGATCAGCTTTTCTTCCGATCAGGTGCCTATAGAGCCCCCTGTGCGGTCTTCCGAACACAAGGGGCTGCGCCTACCTTCCTTTTGTCAAACTCCTATGGCTAAGTGAGAGTGATAAGGCCTTATAGTCCGATTGCCTAGTTCGTTGCGCCGAACACCTCCTTCAAGGACTCAAAACTGGGATAAAGAGTGCTCAGGTTTATCCCGAACACCCCCGTACTTCCTACATGGGGGCAGAAGCCGACGACTGGCCAACTCTCTGGATTAATATATAAAACGGCCGCGCAGGAGGAATTTTTTTCAAATATCAGGCAATAAATAATAGAAATGACCTTGTTCAACATTACAAAGGACAACATGACTGTATTCATGGAAATATAATGTCCTTAGTGCATTGCTCCGCCACAAGGCAGGATCCTTTCAGGACACTATCATAATATAACTCGGGCTTGCGGTGCTCCTTCCCTTCCGATGGTCCCTCGGTCATCAACTTTTCAGCATCCATCTTCGCCCAGTGCACCTTTGCACGGGCGAAGGCCATTCATGCACCCTCCATATAGACCGACCGCTTGATGATTTCAAGTCGAGGGCAGGCGCTCACTTGCCGCTTCACGAGCCCGAAGTAGCTGCTTGGAATCGGCTCAGCGGGCCATAGCCGGATAATTAAATCCTTCATGGCTAATTCCATCACCTTATGTAGTTCGATTAGCTGCTTCAGCTGATCGACAAATGGCACTGGATACACCAGCGCCAGATACCGCGACCAGAAGAGCTTCTCTGTAGTCCTCCTTTCTTCGGCTCGATAGAATTGTGCGGCATCAGATATGCTGCATTGCAGCTCCACAAATACCCCTGGAGAAATCCGAATTCCAATTAGCAATGTAATTTTCTCCTGAAATACTTGATTTGCATTGCCAAAGCCTTACCCGCCGCGATCTTCCTCGCCTCCTGGATTTCCTGCAGGGCACCTTGGGCATCCCCCGGGGCATCGCGTGCGACTTGATGAGCCTTGGTGAGTTCGGACTCTTTCTCCCTTAAACTCTACTCCAAGGTCTCACATTTCTTCACAACTTCTTGGAGCTCTTGCTCAGCTTCAATAACCCTGGCCTCGTGCTTATCACGAAGAGCCTGCTCTGTGGCTGCCTTTTTCTCAGCCTCGGCCACAGCCTTCTTCAGAGCCTCGACTTCGGTCATCGCCCATAGAGCACACCATGAACATATTTTTATCATACTAAAATTATTCATTCGCGCTGAACGCGAGCAAAGTTTTTTGCATACCTTGTGAGGGAGTCCTGGACTAGGGGGTGTCCGGATAGCCGGACTATCATCATCGGCCGGACTCCAAGACTATGAAGATACAAGATTGAAGACTTCGTCCCGTGTCCGGAGGGGACTTTCCTTGGCGTGGAAGGCAAGCTTGGCGATACGGATATGTAGATCTCCTACCATTGTAACTGACTCTGTGTAACCCTAGCCCTCTCCGGTGTCTATATAAACCGGAGGGTTTTAGTCCATAGGACACAACCATTACAACAATCATACCATAGGCTAGCTTCTAGGGTTTAGCCTCCTTGATCTCATGGTAGATCCACTCTTGTACTACCCATATCATCAATATCAATCAAGCAGGAGTAGGGTTTTACCTCCATCAAGAGGGCCCGAACCTGGGTAAAAACATCGTGTCCCTTGTCTCCTATTACCATCCGCCTAGACGCACAGTTCGGGACCCCCTACCCGAGATCCTCCGGTTTTGACACCGACATTGGTGCTTTCATTGAGAGTTCCTCTGTGTCGTCACCGATAGGCTTGATGGCTTCTTCAATCAACAACAACGCCGTCCAGGGTGAGACTTTTCTCCCCGGACAGATCTTCGTGTTCGGCGGCTTTGCAGCTGCGGGCCAATTCACTTGGCCATCTGGAGCAGATCGAAAGCTACGCCCCTGGCCATCAGGTCAGATTTGGAAGCCTAAACTTCACGGCTGACATCCACGGAGACTTGATCTTCGATGGATTCGAGCCGCAGCCGAGCGCACTGTCACGATGGGCATGACTTAACTCTGGCGCCGGACAGTACCCTGGAGGCCGCACACAAGTCCGCTTTGACCCATAGTTCGGAGCCGACCGCGCAGACCGAGGACAGGTGGTTGGACACCGCCTCGGGGGCTGCAACTTCTACGGCGATAGAGCCGAATACCGACCTTGTCCCTTGCAAAGCTTGTAACTCCGAGGTGCCGGACTCCTTGCCGGACTCCGAACCTCCGGCGCCCCTGCCAATCGAATCCGATTGGGCACCGATCATGGAGTTCACCGCTGCGGACATCTTTCAGCACTCACCCTTTGGTGACATTTTGAATTCGCTAAAGTATCTCTCGTTATCAGGAGAGCCCTGGCCGGACTGCGGTCAGGATGGTTGGGATGCGGACGACGAAGAAATTCAAAGCCCACCCACCGCCCACTTCGTAGCCACTGTCGACGATCTAACCGACATGCTAGACTATGACTCCGAAGACATCGACGGTATGGACGACGACGCCGGAGACGATCAAGAACCAGCGCCTACGGGGCACTGGAAGGCCACCTCAACTCATGATGTATATATGGTGGACACTCCAAAGGGAGCGATAACGAGGAACAACGGGACACGACGAAGGATAATTCCCCGAAAAACAACCAAGACGGTGACGCAAGCGCCGCCCCAAGTCCCGCCTCGATAACAACACACCCATAATGACCCAGCCATAGAGCAAGGCAAGCCAATGGGCGACGAGCATGCAACCAAGCAGCCATCAGAATAGGATGAACCGGATGACCAGCTCATCCTCGGCGAAAACAACAATCCGAACGATCTCACGCCGGACACAACACCGGAGCGCAAGAACCTCCAAAAAAGGCTTGTCGCCACCGCAAGAAGTTTGAAGAAGGAAAAACGGAAGCTCAAAACAGCGGAAGACATACTCAGAATGAGGTGGAGCAAAGTACTCAAGACCGCGGACAAATATGGCAATGACCACCAAACAAAGAGCTACCTGAAGCGCAAGCTGCTGCCAGAACTCGACGAGGAGGCCATAGAGCCCCCACAGGCAAAAAGCAAAGAGGCCGCCTGGCCAGATAGACGACCAGATGACAGGCCAGAAGCGGCAAGCGGTGCCGCACATAAGCCAGCACATGACACATATAAATATCCTTGCAAAACGGATGGTCCGGTCAAGTCCATCTATGGGCCAAAAAAGAGGGCCCTAGGAAGCAACACAACACGCTGCATGTTCGAAGATAATGGCACGCCTAAATATAGGGGTGCCGCACACCCACTATGTTTCACCGACGAGGTGCTGGATCATGAATTTCCAGCGGGATTCAAGCCCGTAAACATAGAGGCATACGACGGAACAACAGACCCCGGAGTCTGGATTGAGGATTACATCCTGCACATACACATGGCTAGAGGAGATGATCTCCACGCCATAAAATATCTACCCCTCAAGCTCAAAGGGCCAGCTCGGCATTGGCTCAAAAGCCTCCCAGAAAATACTATTGGAAGTTGGGAAGAGCTCGAGGACGCGTTTAGAGCAAATTTTCAAGGGACTTATGTCCGCCCTCCGGATGCAGACGATTTAAGTCACATAACTCAACAGCCCGGAGAGTCAGCGCGCAAATTCTGGAACAGGTTCCTTACCAAAAAGAACCAAATAGTCGACTGTCCGGACGCCGAAGCCTTAGCAGCTTTTAAACATAATGTCCGAGACGAATGGCTCGCCAGACACCTCGGCCAAGAGAAGCCGAGAACAATGGCCGCGCTAACAAGCCTCATGACCCGCTTTTGCGCGGGGGAAGACAGCTGGCTAGCAAGATGCAGCACCAGCGACCCGAGTACATCCGAGATCAGAGATGGAAACGGAAAATCACGGCGCAGAAAGGACCAGCGCCGAAATAAAGAAAAAAGCCAAAAGAACACGGTGGTCAACGCCGGATTCAAAAGCTCGCGGCCGAACAACAAAACACTGCCTCTTAAGGACAACAGTGACGAGCTATCCAACTTAAACAAAATTTTGGATCGGATATGTCAAATCCACAGTACCTCCGGAAGGCCTGCAAACCACACCCACCGAGATTGTTGGGTCTTCAAACAGTCCGGCCGACTCAACGCCGAACACAAGGGGCTCGACGCGCCAAGCGATGATGATGACGAACCCCACCAGCAGAGCGCCGGAAAACAAAAGACTTTCCCACAAGAAGTCAAAACAGTAAACTCACTTCATGTGATAATACGGAACAACAGTGCGGCACCCGCCAAAGTAGGTGTCGCACGGTCCACCCCAGCGGAACCTCGAGATTGGATGTCAAAACCAATCACTTTCGACCACCTGGACTATTCCAGAAGTATTCGAAACGCAGGATGGACTGCTCTAATATTGGATCCTATAATCGACGGACTACAATTTACACAAGTCCTAATGGATGGCGGCAGCGATTTAAACCTGCTATATCCGGACACAATCCGCAAGTTGGGGATAGACCTTACTAAAATTCGACATAGCCGCACTTCCTTTAAAGGAGTGACGCCAGGCCCTTACGCCAAGTGCACAGGCTCCTTACTACTAGAAGTTGTGTTCGGGTCAACCGACAACTTCCGACGCGAAAAGCTAATCTTTCATGTCGCCCCATTCAAAAGTAGCCATCAAGCACTATTGGGGCGCGAAGCTTTTGTCCGCTTTAACGCAATACCACACTACGCGTCTCTTACACTTAAAATGCCCGGTCCACGCGGCATCATCTCACTAAAAGGTCGTTAAAGACCCCGGACACGGCTAGACGAGTCCGGCATAAATAAGCTAGGGGCTCCCTAGCCGCACACCCCTTTACAAGGGGCTGTGCGTATGAGCAATAAGGAGCCAATAAAAGCTCAACTTTATTCATTTATTCATGCTTTGTTTTAAATACATTTTTGACACGATTACTTTTCAAACTAAGTTCCTCTCTTTTACAGATGAACAGCGTGTTACACCCGTCCAGGATACAGCACAACGGAGACACAGGCGCAGACGTGCAGTAGGGACCCGTTGCAAGGATTCTTTTCAGATTAAGACCCTGCGTAAACCTTTTTTACTGTCTCTTGTTGCTATACATCCCCTGGTTTCTCACCATAACCAGAGAGGAGGCTGACATTTTGGCATCGGCCGCGTCAGAGGACCTTGCGTGTACCTAGACACTAGGGGCTTAGGGAATTTATCTGCCCATCATCATAAAGACCGAACACCTTAGGGAGTGTTCGGCGTCTCGAGTTAGGCCTTATATGAACTAGCTCCGAATCATGTCTTTGGTCAAATGTTGGGTTTGCCCGGCTCCTGTGTTATGCTGCCTTACGTTCCGTATAATCGGCTAACGCGACACTAGGAGAACTACTGCGATTGTGCCCCGATTCGGCCGGGTGAGCACCTTAGTAGAGAAAGCCGAAAACTGACTGTCATGATGTAGCGAGAGACTGGTCAACCACTCGATCGACCTCTGGAATGTTTAGAATTCCTCCGCTTTGACGAAGGACCGCTTCCCGGTCAGGCACACACGCGCCCCAAATACGGAGACCGCGGTGCCCCTAGGGGCTATATCGTAGCCCCACCTTTGAACTCCTATGGCTAAGTGAAAGTGATAAAGCATTATAGTCTGGTTGCCTCGTTTGCTACGCTACCACCTCCTTAACAAGACCAAGACGTTGGATTAAGTGTGAAAATGCGTTATTTCGCAAACACCCCCGCACTATGTGCGTGGGGGCTGAAGCCGAAGACTGCCATCTTTCAGGTTATACACAAGTATACATTAATGGCCGCACTTGAGATATTTCAATACTTGAACGCACAAGTGCAAAAAGCGCTTATATTACAAACATCGTTTTATAAACCATAAAGTTCATTTGAACATGACATTTTTTGAGCACTGCGACTCTATTACACGAGCACCACGTAGAACTTCCCCAAAATAGTGCTCGGCGGGTAACTGGCTCTCGTCCGAACACTGGGTCGCAACAGCGGTGGCATCCATCTCCGTCCAGTATGTCTTCACACGGGCGAGGGCCATCCGTGCACCCTCTATGCAGGTTGACCGCTTCATCGCCTTGATATGCGGCACCGCCCCAAGGAATTGCTGCAATAAGCCAAAATAACTCTTCGGCTTGGGCTTATCCGGCTAGACATGAGCCACGATATCCGTCATGGCAAGTCTGGACAATCTATTCAGCTCAGCCCACTCAGCCAACCGATCGGTCAACGGAAGTGAACACTTCGGACTATGGAATTGGGACCAAAAAAGCTCTTCCGTCTCGTGATCCTTTTGACTTCGGAAGTGCACAACAACATCTGCAGCACTCGCCGCTAAGTCCATATAAGGATCCTCCGGACCCCACAGTTGGCCAAGCTGAGCGTACTTCGGATCAGTAAACCTCCTGCGCAGCAGAAAGGGCTTGCCAGCCACAATATCTCCGGCCTGGCGCAACTCCTCCTTTATAGCCCTCATTGCAGAACGGGCATCCTTGGCTTCGGCGGTGGCCTTCTTCAGGCCTTCTTGCTCCTCTCGGCGTTCTTTTTCAAGAACCTCATAGCGGTCGGTAATATCTTTCAACTTCACGGCCATTTCGGCCATCTCCTCCCTGCTTCGGCAGTGAGCAGCCTTTTGGCTTCTAACTCTTCGGCCGCCCTCGAGGCAGCTGCATCACTCCTTCTGGCCTGCTCCCTGGTTCGAGCAAGTTCTGCCCGAAGGCTCTCCACAGCAGCGGCACCATCTGCATTGAGCACACATGTTGTAAGGAGTGGGCTTCGGCTCCCTTACTAGGTGACCACGGAGAAAAACCTACCTTGTGACTCGTCAAGTCGCTTATTGACCAGCGCGATGTCCGCATCCGCAACGTCGAGTTGCCGCTTTAGTTCGGCAACTCCATCAGTCCGGCTGGCCACCGGACTATCCGCCACCTGCATGGGAAAGGAGAAAATCAATACTTGCGATTTTGATCCTCGGCACGCTGTCGCTCTCGACAACCTACCGAGTCCCAGGGGCTACTATCTATACAGGGCGCACTTTATGTGCAAAACTGTCAAAAGGTACGCCATTTTTACGTACCTCAAACCCCACTAGCAAGCTTCTGACGGCATCATGGAACCCGCCTTCAGCGGACGAAATTCTTCCAATCACCATACTCATCAATGTACGGTGATCTTCTGGGATAGACGCCCTCTCAAGCAGATCCTTCAGCTCCCCCGGCTGCACACAATCCGGTGCCGAACTCTTCGGCCCCGCTGGACTCGGGGATACCCTCCGCGATGACACCTCAGGTTCGTCTGCCCCGCCTGATGGTGCGGCGGATGGAGGTGTCTCGCTCTCCACCATCTCCGGACGAAGGTCCCCCGAAGACGAGCTCATCTGAGAAGGACGGAGATCCGAACTACAAGGTAAAAACTTCGGTCATCCTCAGAAGCAAACATAGGGATGTCTCTTATTACAGAACCCCCCTTTTTCTACTTACGGCTCGCTGGAGGGCTGATTCCTTAGGGGAGATAGTGCGGCCGGGGCCTCCCCCGGACGCAGGACCCTCTGGTGAAGATCTCTTCTCCCGCTTCGAGGCCTTGGCCTCCGGGTTTTCGGAGGCGGTCCTCTTCTCCCCTTGGAAGGAGGGATTCTCGATTCCCCCTTCCTCGAAAGCCTCCTTGGTAGAGGCGGTGGTGTCCCTGTTCGCCCCTTCGCCTTCCTCTGAAGGCGCAACCTTCAGCATCCTGACCAGCACGGGATCCGGCACGGTCTCCGGGAGGGGGGCCGAACACCGTATCAGTTTAGCTTGCGCTATCCACTCCTATTCAAGAGACGATGGGTTAAAAGGCAAATTCAAGAAGGCGTAAGCAAACGGTGTGTTCAGACACGGGGCCACTTACCTGAGTATCCGGGCGATTGCAGCTTAGGCCGGAATCCTCGGTCAATTCCGGACACATCTCTTGTGACCCGAAGAACAATTTATACATCTCCACGGGTGTCGTACCCATGAAGTGTTGGAGAGCTCGCGGCCCCTCGGGATTGAACTCCCATAGGCGGAGGGGGCGACGCTTGCAGGGCAGGAGACGCCGAATCAGCATAACCTGCATCACCACGACCAGATTGATCTCCCTCTCCTGGAGGTCTCGAATCCGGCCCTGCAATAGGGGTACGTCCTTTGACGGCCCCCAGTTGAGCCCTTGGCTGACCCATGACATCAGCCGCGGTGGAGGGCCCGAGCGGAAGATGGGCTGCGCCTTCTGCCTGCTGCCCCTGGGAGCGGTTATGTAGAACCACTCCTGCTGCCACAAGCCGAGCTCCTCCTGGAAAGAGCCCTCGGGCCATGGAGCGTCGGCCCTTCTTCTTACAACCGCCCCGCCGCACTCTGCTTGACGCCCCTCGATCATCTTCGGCTCCACGTTGAAGGTCTTGAGCCATAAGCCAAAGTGAGGGGTAATGCGGAGGAAGGCTTCGCAAACGACAATGAATGAAGAGATATGGAGGATGGACTCCAGAGCCAAGTCGTGGAATTCCAACCCATAGTAAAACATGAGCCCTCTCACAAAAGGATCCATCGGGAAGCCTAAGCCCCGACGGAGGTGGGACACAAACACGACATACTCGCCAGGCTCGGGGGTGGGAATGACTTGCCCTTTGGCGGGCAACATATGCGAAATCTCGTAAGTCAGGTACTTGGCCTCTCGCAGCTCTAGCACGTCCTCTTCCATGACGGAGGAGGGCATCCACCTGCCCTGTAGGTCGGAGCCGGACATTGTTGAAGGTCCGAAGCGCTCGAATCTGGGACTCCGGGTGTTGGAACTCGGGGCGAGAAATAGATTCGATTGAGGATTGAAGAAAAGAAACGAGCCTTGGTCCCATTATAAAGGGGGAGAATACCAAGAGCCGTCCCCGTGATCGTTTGGGACTCGCCTCCGATAGAGGGGGCGTGGCAACGGGCATGATTGGGTTACCCACGTCTGTATTGATGGGAATCCCGGAATAAGGGGAACACGATCTCTGCTTCAACAAGACGTGCCAAGGAAACCGCTTCGCTAAACGCGCTGAGGTGGTATAATAAAAAACGATTCAATAAAGGCTTGGTAGTGACGTGACGTCATGCCATGAAATATGTCATCAGATTGAACTTGTGTACATATTATTCTCTCTACGGTGGAATGTGGAATTTATTTTGCAGAGCCGGACACTATCCTGGTGTTCACAATCTTCTATGAACTATTCGGAGGAGGAACCCGCCTTGCAATGCCGAACAATATGCGTGCCGGACTCATCGTCATTGAAGCCTGGTTCAGGGGCTACTGAGGGAGTCCTGGACTAGGGGGTGTCCGGATAGCCGGACTATCATCATCAGCCGGACTCCAAGACTATGAAGATACAAGATCGAAGATTTCGTCCCGTGTCCGGATGGGACTTTCCTTGGCATGGAAGGCAAGCTTGGCGATACGGATATGTAGATCTCCTACCATTGTAACCGACTCTGTGTAACCCTAACCCTCTCCGGTGTCTATATAAACCGGAGGGTTTTAGTCCGTAGGACGAACAACCATTACAACAATCATACCATAGGCTAGCTTCTAGGGTTTAGCCTCCTTGATCTCGTGGTAGATCCACTCTTGTACTAGCCATATCATCAATATCAATCAAGCAGGAGTAGGGTTTTACCTCCATCGAGAGGGCCCGAACCTGGGTAAAAACATCGTGTCCCTTGTCTCCTGTTACCATCCGCCTAGACGCACAGTTCGGGACCCCCTACCTGAGATCCGCCGGTTTTGACACCGACACCTTGGTTATCCTCCACCAGCTTCTTCACTCGATCAAGTTCTTCTCCGGCCTGCTCCAGACCCTGCTTCAGTCTGGAGACTTCCGCAGTATGAGAGGCGGCAGTCGCTACAGACACCTGCTTATAAAAAAGAGGGAGAGATGCCATAAAGTAAGTCTCCTGTGAACATATTTTTGATCCTCTGTCCGATTCCTTTTTTTCAACCGAACAGTGTATCAGGGGCTACTACCTATACTATGACACTCTTCGAAACCTCACAAAACATACCTCAAAGCCCGTTATAAGGCCAATGCAGGCTTCATTCAGTCCACTCTCAGCGGACTGAATCTTTTCAATCACCGCACCCATAAGGGCACGGTGTTCCTCAATGATGGAGGCGCTCTTCAGCGCCGCCTATAAAGTATCCGGTGTCTCTAGTTGGACAGTTGCCGGTGGAACAGGCACATCCCCTCCAGCCGAGGGAGGCTGCCTGCCTGATTCTGGAGTCGTAACGGTCTCCAGAATTGTGTCCGGTTGGGGGCCGAATTCGAGATAGCCCCCGCCGTCGACGTCCATGGGAGCCTTTTATTCCGTGTGTCCCGCCCCTGAAGTTTAACCCCCTGGCGCCGCCTTGACAATCCCCCCCCCTCCTTGGCCTGGGTCCCTCTGGGACGATACCTCGGTGTCGTTCATGTGTTTTGGGGAAGGCGCCCTCAGGGGTGTCCCGCTGTACATAGCATCCGAGCCCAGTAAATCCTCCGATGAGGATTGTTTGGTGCGGGACCTCGCCGGACTGCAAAAAAGTATGGCTCAATCATTAAAACATCATGCCACGGTGAGTCTGGATGCGGAAGCGTGTTCAGATTTTATACTCATGAGTTCACCAGGGGCTGGGCCCTGGGATCCCACTCCGGGCTACTGTCGGCAGCGGCAGTGGACTCCTCCGGAAGGGGATTTTTTCCCTTCTTAGGCGATTCGGCCTCCAAGGATGTGGATACCGGCCTTTTCTTTCTTCCCCTCGCTGGGGATTGGTTTTCCTCCTCTTCCTCGTCCTCTCTAGAGGAAGAGCGGGCATCGGAGTCTTCGGATATTGTGTCCGAAGCGCCGCGGCGGCGAAGGCTGCCCCAGGTCTCTTTGGCCTCCTTCTTGGCCTTCTTCTTCGGTGCCTTGTAAGGCACCGGGACTAGCATCTTCGTCAGAAGTGGGCCGGTCGGTTCTTCTGGCAGTGGGGTCGGACAGTAGATTCGCCCTGCCTTCTTCGTCCAGCCCCAGGAGAGTTGTGGAAAACACGTTAAGCATTTTCCTTGGGTTATGCAAATAAAATGTATGACTTGCAAAAATACAATGACTCACCAAACTTGCAGGACGGGACAGTTGGTACCCTCAGTCTTCGGCTGAGTCCGGCCACGATTTGCCGGACTTAAAGAGCACCTTCAAAATGTCCTTGTGTGAGGAGCCAAAGAACTCTAGCAGGGTCTGGTGCTTGGCCGGGTCGAATTCCCACAAATTGTAGGCTCTGTGTTGGCAAGGGAGAATCCGGCGAACTAACATCATCTTGACTACATAGACAAGTTTGATATCCTTGTCTTCCATATCATGGACACGCGTCTGGAGCACTGACAACTCGTCGGGCGAGGACCAGTTCAAGCCCTTCTTGGGCCAAGACGTAAGCCGCAGAGGTGCTCCGGATGGAAATTCGGGAGCTGCGGCCCATTTCGTGCCGCGTGGCTCGGTGATGTAGAACCACTGCTGTTGCCACTCTTTGACGGAATAATTGAAAGCACCTGACGGCCATGTAACATTGGGCATCTTGCTCACCATGGCACCTCCGCACTCAGCGTGCTCGCCGCTCACTACCTTGGGATTCACATTAAAAATCTTCAGCCATAGGCCAAAGCGCGGCGAGATGCGGAGAAAGGCCTCGCACATGACGATGAATGTCAAGATGTTGAGGATGGAATTTGGGGATAGATCGTGAAAATCGATCCCGTAGTAATACATGATGACGCGAATGAATGGGTGGAGGGGAAACCCTAGCCCACGGACAAAGTGAGGGAGGAATACAACCATCTCGTGGGGTTCCAGGGTCGGGATGATCTGTCCCGCCGTCGGGAGACGATGGCTGATTTTCTTGGCCAGATGCCCGGCCTCCCGAAGCTTTTTGATATCCTTCTCCCAGACGGTAGAGGCCATCCACTTGCCTCCTGCTCCGGATCCAGACATTTTTGGAGGGCCTTTGTGGGCGGAGAAGACGAACGCTTGGGTGCTGGAGCTCTAGTAAGAGAGAATGGATGAGCAGAGGAAGGAGAAGGAGTGGGTGAAAAAGGGGAGTCATTATCTCCTTATAAAGGCAGTGGGGATCCCGCGCCTCCCCACTTGCCCGGTAAACTCGCTTATTCCCCAAGCATAGTGTTGATGGCGCGGTTGGGTTACCCACACCCGTATTGATGAGAATCCTGTCATAAGGGGACACGATCTCTGCTTCGACAAGACGTGCCAATAAAACCACCTCGCGATATGTGTGGTAGCAGGTTGAGAAAACGGTTCGAATAATGGCCGGGCCGCAGCGTGATGTCATGCTATGAAAAGTTGTCAGCAGATTAGATTCATGGAATATTGTGCTCTCTATGGTGGTATGTGGAAATTGTTTTGCAGAGCCGGACACGATCCTTGTGTTCAAAATCTTCAACGGAGTATTCGGGGAAGGAACCCACCTTGCAATGCCGAAGACAATCTGCGCACCGGACTCCTTGTCATTGAAGCCTGGTTCAGGGGCTACTGAGGGAGTCCTGGATTAGGGGGTCCCCAGACAGCCGGACTCTGTACTTGTGTCGGACTGTTGGACTATGAAGATGCAAGATTGAAGACTTCGTCCCGTGTCCGGGTGGGACTCTCCTTTGCGTGGAAGGTAAGCTTGGAAATTCGGATATGTAGATCTCCTTCTCTGTAACCGACTCTGTGTAACCCTAGCCCCCTCCGGTGTCTATATAAATTGGAGGTTTTAGTCCATAGGACAACAACAATCATAATCATAGGCTAGTTTCTAGGGTTTAGCCTCTACGATCTCGTGGTAGATCAATTCTTGTAATACTCATATCATCAAGATCAATCAAGCAGGAAGTAGGGTTTTACCTCCATATAGAGGGCCCGAACCTGGGTAAACATTGTGTCCCCCCGCCTCCTGTTACCATTAGCCTTAGACACACAGTTCGGGACATCCTACCCGATATCCGCCGGTTTTCACACCTACACTCCTCCCTCTCCATAACCGGCTGGTCGCTGCCGGCTCCTTCTGGCGGCGCCACCTGGACCTCTGGCACCACGGTGTGGAGGGGAATGACGAACTGCGGGGGCTGGTTGCGCAAGGCCTCCTCCGCCTGCGCTGTGGCTGCGACATCTGCCTCGGCCTTGGTCGTAGCATCAGCTTGCGCCCTCACGGCCTCCTTCGCCTCCTCCTGCGCTGCCTTGGCAGCAGCCGCCATCTACTGCTCCGCCTCCTGCTCCTCACGCGCCTCCCGCGCGTTCCACTCCATCGCCGCCTGAAGCTCGGCACGAGGGTTCACGCGGTGGGCACTGGTGGAGCCTCCCGCCGCCCCAACCATGGAGGCGGCAACAGACCGCTCGAGAGAGAGCGGAGCTCTGCATTATGCAAGACAAAGAAAAATGAGAAGAACATTGGCAAGAAGGAAGAAAGAATGCGTGAGGGAATCAGCACTTACGCGGAAACCATCTGTGGCTCCTTCACCACCTTGCGGAAGCGGGTTGCCTTTGCAGCCTCCTCATCCCGCTTGGTCGCCGCGGCCAAGCTCTTGGGCTTCTTCGGCCGGCCGCCGAACATGGATGGCACGGCCCGACGCTTCTGCGCGCCGCCTCGGGCAGCCAGCACGGCAGACGAGCTCGCGCCCTGCTGGTCGGGCGCTGGCTGGCGGCATGGAGTGACCTCTCCCTCGTCGTCGTCTGGCCAGTCCTCGAGGCCGGCCCCGAGTCCTCAGCCGCATGCATCACCACCTCCTCCTGTGGCGTCATCGTCCAAGGCGGCCGCCCCCAAGTAGGGGTCGTCCACATCGCTCTCCTCCCGGTCAGGGAGGAACTAACGCTCCGGCCCCGCGGCGCCGGCTGCCGGCTCGAGGAGGGCGCTCTGTTTCATAGCCGATTGGTCAAGCCGTCCAAGGAGAACTTGGCATCTGAAGAGAAAAGAAGAGAAGAAGACTTACCATTGGTGGCGGATTCGCGCGCGAGTACGGCTCCTTGCCAAACCGCCACTCCTCCTTTGAGAAATTGCAGTTTGAAAAGTAGTTCACCAAGTGAGCTACCTCCGCGTGAGGTATCTCCTTGGTGCACAGCCGGCTTGGGTCTCGATGCCCGCTCATCTGCATTATCATGTGAGGGCAGCCCTGGAGTGGGAGCACCCGGCGCGCCATGAAGGTGGTCAGCAAGTCGGGCCCGGTAAGGCCCTCCGACCTCACCATCACCCTGAGCCGCGAGACGGCGGTGACTCCGGAGGCCGGCAGCGACCTGGCCTGATATGACCAGTTAGGCCGCTTCCCAGACGGCGGGCCGGCTATGTAAGCAGGCAGATTGACCTAGTCGCCCTCCGGGTAGACGCTCTTCACATAGAAGTACGACTGCTGCCACATCTTCACCGACTATATCAGCGTGATGGGGGGAAATGGATTCTCGGCAGCCGGCCTCCGAACTGCGACGAAGGCACCGCACAACGCCTCCATGGTCTTGACAACGGTGCCGAGCTTCGAGTAGAAGAACTCGCCCCAAAGGTCGATGGTGGGGAGGACGCCGAGATAGCCCTCGCACAGGGTGACGAAGGCGGACAGCAGCACCACCATATTCGGAGTGAGGTGGTGCGGCTGGAGGTTGTAAAAATCAAGAAAGACCCAGAAGAAGCCGCTCGCCTGCAGGCCGAGGCTGCGCAGGCAATGCGACCTGAAGATGACGCGCTCGCCCTCCTCCGACGCCGGCGAGATCTCTCGCTCCGGCACAAGGCGGACCCTCACGTAGTCCTCGTCGGGCAACCGCCGCGTCTTGCGAAGGAAATCGATGTGGTCTTCATGGACGTTGGAGCCGTCCCAGGATCCCGCGCGTGCCATGAAGACGAGAAGCTTTACGGAGAAGGCGCAACGGCGGTGTGCGCACAGCTCAGCAGCAGCGGACCATAGCGCAGCAAGATGGCCGGAGGTGCGGTGCGGCGGCGGACAGCAGCAGCGACGGAGAAGAAGAGAAGATGGCGGAGGAGGGTGCGAGCGCGCGTGCGTCTGCCGCTCCCCCTCCTCCCCCTATTTATAGCCGCAGAGCGACGAAGCCGAGGGGGCGGGCAGTGGGAGGCGTGGGATTAACTGCGCCCACTCCTCCCACGCCCCCGCAATTATCGTGCCTTAACGGCTTGTAATAACTGCCACTGGAATGCCAACCGTCTGCCTCGGCCACAGAGGATCCGTGTGTGGGCTGAGGCATGGTAGTGGCGGGCCCCAGCCTGCAGCGACGTCCCGTCGCGCGTGTGGGATGGAAGGCTGGTCCAGCCGAAAGGTGCCACATGGCACGCAGACGGCGGGCGGCCGGCCCAGCGCCCGGCGCGCGCACCATTTGTTTCCCGCCTTCAGACTCCAAAACCTTCCAGGCGGTGCGACTGGTTGTGGCCGACTCCTAGCTGTCGGCTCTTCACAATAGGAAGCTGTTTGGGCTTCTCATTCCCTCTTCAACCCGGGAAGCCCGACCAGCTTCGGGGACTACTGTTGGGGTAAATGACCACGGGTAGCCTAACTAGCTCCCCTTGGCTCTTTAAAAAATATCGGGCCGACTGGGCCCTCAAACATCCAAGACGCAAGGCCGCCTTCTCCTGGCCGGCTGTCTCATCGGCCGGCTACTGGAAGGCGGCAAGGACCCATGAGCCCTCTCAAAGCAGGACGACTCCTAGCAGATGGCCTGACCTATACCCTCAAAGTTTGCACCCACATAACGGTGATGAGACGGGGCGTGGCTACAGTGTAGCCTGCCACCCCCGAATCCCGGAGCGAGCGTGGCAACAGTGCGTCGTACGGTGCGGCCATTCCCCGTCCGGCGCGGCACTATTGCCACGTTGACCATGATGTCGCCCACGACAGGCTGTCAGTACGGCCCGCAGGCGGCGGGCCCCTCCTGCCAAAGAGATACCGGAAGGCGGCTGGACTCGACCAGTCGGCACAGGAGGAGGCCGGCATCCAGAAGCCGGCCTTCCCCCTGCCCTAGGAGTTTGTGCACCATTAAGCAGATAAGACGGGGTAAGGCTACAGTGAACGCCTGCCAGGCAGCGGCACTGTAGCCATGCTTACCCCGACAAAGCCATCGTCACCAAGAGTAAGGCTACAGTAACCAGTAGCCGACAAGACCCTCGGGCGGTGGGCCCAGCCTGTCGGCCCAGAGGCGGCAGCCGGCGAGACCCACCAGTCGGCGGGCCCCAACGGCCGGCGGAGAAGCCAGCGACCAAAGACACTAACCGCCTGGACCAACATCCAACCGGATTACCGTTGTACCCCTTGGGGGTAGGCCTATATAAACCCCCCAGGGTACCCATGCAAAGGGTTGATCTCTTAGAGTTACACCCACCACATAGAGAGAAGAGAAGAGCTAGCCTTCCCCTTCCTCTTCCTCTAGCAAAATAGCTCAAGGAGCATCTTGTAGCTACTTGTTGATCTAGTGATCATGCAGAGACCCCGCAGAGTAGGACTAGGGCTGTTATCTCCTAGGAGAGACCCGAACCAGGTTAAGATTCGCCGACGTGCATGTCTTCGCCTTATCCCGTTTCCAGGCACCGGCGATGTCTTACTGGCTCCCACAATGATTAGCCACCCATTGGCATATGTTGCACCTATCACCCGACAGAAGGTGGCTGAGGGTTTTGGAGCAATATCACTGAGCACTTTGAGCAAGTCGACCATTAAGCAACACTTCATCCCCTTTTAATAGTATTGGATTTCCTATGGACTCAATGTGACCTTGGATCACTTAAATAGAAAATGAAGAGTCTTGAGCTTTTACCAATCTTTGTCCTTAGCATTTAGAGGGGTTCCACATCCTCTTGTCCTTGCCACTCCACTGTTAAACTTGTTTGAAATGTACTAGATAAAACTATTAGTCCAACAAAAGATATGTTGACATTAATTACCAAAATCACCCAGGGAGCACTTGTGTTTTCAAGTAGTGGGCTTGTCCTCCGTCTTCCAAGGCATAGGCTCTCCATCATAAAATGATGAATGTGTTTCCGGAGTCCTGATATCTGTAGCTAAACTCATACCTTTAAACCTGGTTTCATACTCAAAATTTTGGTTTCGCAAGTCATAAATTTGGGCCTGAAGATGATAAGTCCGACCAATGAGCTTGACGATGACGTCCCCAATATCCTCGTTGTCCACTTTGTGCTCATGGACGAATTCCATGATCATGGAGTGGTTGGCGCTGAGAATGCGCTCTACCATCCCTTGGCACTTGAAGAACTCGTGCTCCACTACTTCAAGCCTGGCCTTCTCGCTTTTGTCCTTCTTGTGCCCTTGAACGTCCCGGATGTGAAGCACCCCCTCACACAATGGCTTGAGTGTGTTTCATCACCTCTGGTAGGTAAGGGTTGATGACCTTCTCGTAGAACTTGTCCTTGGGCGAACTTAGAGGCTCCATGGCGGTCTAGATCTGTCAGAAAAATAGCCCGAAACAATAATAGTGGAGAAACTTGTGATACGGTGGTCAAAACATCTGGGAGTATATCTAATGATTTTTTATCTTGAGAAAAAAGTATTTGGGAAGAAAATGGAGTCGGGAAGGCACACAAGGGGCCCACAAGGCAACCTAGTGCGCCTAGGGGGTAGGGCGCGCCCTGTTGCCTTGTGACTTCCTCATGGGTCCCCTCGACTGGTTCTTAATTTTGTATTTTTTCTAATATTCCAAAACAGACAGAAGTAATTTTTATGGAATTTTTTGACTATAGACTTGCAAGATATGATCAAGAACTCACATATATTCATGAAAACATAATAGGTTCAGATCTGAAATCATGGCACTCGGAACCTAGTGACCAGAATTAAGCATAGAAAAGTCATAGCAACATCAATCTCAGAACATAGTGGATACTAGGGATCAAACCCTTAAAAAACTAACTTGATTACATGGTAAATCTCATCCAACCCATCACCGTCCAGCAAGCCTACGATGGAATTACTCATGCACGGCGGTGAGCATCATGAAATTGGTGATGGAGGATGGTTGATGATGACAACGGCGATGAATCCCCCTCTCCGGAGCCCCAAATGGACTCCAGATCAGCCCTCCCGAGAGAGATTAGGGCTTGGCGGCGGCTCCGTGTCGTAAAACGCGATGAAACTTTCTCTTTGGATTTTTTCTGCGCGAAACAGAATATATAGAGTTGGAGTTGAGGTCGGTCGAGCATCAGCGGGCCCACGAGACTGGGTGCGGGCCCCCTGGCCTTGATTCTTTCACAAGTATTTTTTATATTTTCCAAAAGTTATCTCCGTGGATTTTCAGGTCATTCCGAGAACTTTTGTTTTCCGCACAATAAACAACACCATGGCAGTTCTGCTGAAAACAACGTCAGTCCGGGTTAGTTTCATTCAAATCATGCAAGTTAGAGTCCAAAACAAGGGCAAAAGTGTTTGGAAAAGTAGATACGTCAGAGACATATCAACTCCCCCAAGCTTAAACCTTTGCTTGTCCTCAAGCAATTCAGTTGATAAACTGAAAGTGATAAAGAAAAACTTTTACAAACTCTATTTGCTCTTGTTGTTGTAAATATGCAAAGCCAGCATTCAAGTTTTCAGCAAAGATTATAAACTAACCATATTCACAATAACACTTAGGTCTCATGTTTACTCATATCAATGACATAATCAACTAGCGAGCAATAATAATAAATCTCGGATGACAAAACTTTCTCAAAACAATCATAATATGATATAACAAAATGGTATCTCGCTAGCCCTTTCTGAGACTACAAAACATAAATGCAGAGCACCTTTAAAGATCAAGGACTGACTAAACATTGTAATTCATGGTAAAAGAGATCCAGTCAAGTCATACCCAATATAAACTTATGGTAATGAATGCAAATGACAGTGTGCTCTCTAGCGGGTGCTTTTTAATAAGAAGGTGATGACTCAACATAAAAGTAAATAGATAGGCCCTTCGTAGAGGGAAGCAGGGATTTGTAGAGGTGCCAGAGCTCGATTTTAAAATAGAGATGAATACCATTTTGAGCGGCATACTTTCACTGTCAACGCAACAACTATGAGATGGAAATATCTTCCATGCTACATGCATTATAGGCGGTTCCCAAACGGAATGGTAAAAGTTTATACTCCCCAACCACCAACAAGCATCAATCCATGGCTTGCTCGAAACAACGAGTGCCTCCAACTAACAACAGCCCTGGGGGAGTTTTGTTTAATTATTTTGATTTGCTTTGATCTTTTTTTATCATGGGACTGGGCATCCCGGTTACCAGCCATTTTCTCATGAATGAGGAGCACAGTCCACTCCTCTTGAGAATAACCCACTTAGCATGGAAGATACAGATAGCCCTAGTTGAAACATGAGCTGCTCGAGCATACAAAACAGAATTTCATTTGAAGGTTTGGAGTTTGGCACATACAAATTTACTTGGAACGGCAGGTAGATACCGCATATAGGAAGGTATGCTGGACTCATATGGAATTACTTTGGGGTTTATGGAGTTTGGATGCACAAGCAGTATTCCCGCTTAGTACAGGTGAAGGCTAGCAAAAGACTGGGAAGCGACCAACTAAGAGATCGACAATAGTCATGAACGGTGAGACATACGATTGTGCACCCACCTCTCCCTCCCGGCGTCCTAGGTTCTCCGGCGATCTCTCTCTCCAACCTCTAAATCTTGGTCTTTCTCCACGCATCATCTCCGGCGTCATCTGATCTCTCTTCTTATACCCATCTCCCATGGGTCATCAAGGGGGATCAACTTTAGATCTGGATTTTTCTAGAGGTGTGGCTTTTGCGGAGGACGTTTTCAGATCGTGTGGACAATGCATTCATCCAGTGGACGACACGAGCCATTTTATTATGGTCGTGTCTTTTAGCAGGCATAATTTTCGTCTTAATGATGATTCAGTGGCGGCGGCTTTGGAATCTGCAATTGGTGGATCTGCAATTGATCTGTCGGTACAGCTCATTAAAGACAAGGTATTTTCATTTATTGTCTCATGCAAACGAGTTGGCCTTCTTATTCTTCAATTGAGATCTTTTGCGTGCCCACAATTCAAATGTTTCTTCCATCTTTGGGGGAATGGTGGCCCTAATTGGAAACGTGAGTTTCTTATTTGGAAGAAGGAATGTGATGCTGAGTGGATCTTAATCAGTCCCTCTAAGAGGCGTGCTTCTCTTGGTTTGATCGCTATGCACAAACCACCATCAAAGTCCGCTCTGCGTTCAGGATCTGGATCTAAAAAGAAAATTTCGTTTGCAACGTTTCAGCAATACAATGTTCGCAAGGGGTACAGTTATCCTGCTTCGCCTGGTCTGGTTGATGCTGTTGCTCATGCTGGGTATTCTGTTCTTCCTCGTGAACGGCTTATTTTGCCCCCGCCGCCGGCGACTGAACTCCGATGGACGGTGGCTGAGCCACCCATCACTTTCGGAACAGTTAACGTTCGTGAGATTTCTTCGGCAACGTCTCCTGTGGCCACGCCAACCACCATCGACGTCAATCTGCATGTGCATGGGAACGAGCTGGTTGGATCAGTTTCGAGCCCAGCCCATGATGCTTCTTCGGCCCATTCATCACATCCGGTGCTTCCCATGGCCCAGGTTGTCTCCCCGGCCCTAACAAACCAGAATCATATATCTCCGTCTGGTTTTGGCAACAAGGCAAATATTGATTTGCAACCGTCTGAATTATCTGGAATCTCATCTGATTTAAATGAATTTATTGATGACATGGTTTTTGATGTGTGGAAATGTCAGAACTGCTTATCCATGGTTCATTTAACCAAAGAGTGTACCAGCAGGGTACGTTGCCGTAGATGTTTTCGGTTGGGGCACAGGGCAAAGGGCTGTTCGGATTCTACTCCTTCACCAACTTACAAGTGGGTCCCACGGATCAAATCTGGCGATTCTAGCCGGTCAGCGGGTTTTTCTACGCTGGATGCCTCGATTTCCTCCATAGCTAGTCCCGCTGGGTCTCTGCCCAGTCCCGCCGAGCCTGCCACCCCATCTATTCCGCCCCTGCCTATAGAGTCACGCCCACAACGCCTCAACCTCCCCCTTCGCCGCCTGCATCGCCTCCTCCGCCTTGCTCATCGCCAACTGCATCGCCCGCTGCTTCGCCGCCCATCTCTACTGCTCAGAGCTTCTCTCCTTCGGCGCCGGCAATGGCAACCTTTGCGCTGGACCCTATGGACTTTGTTCCGCATGGCTTCGACATCATCGACGGTGGCGAACTGCGTCTGCCCCGTACCTTCTTCGCGCCTGCGGTGGCTCCTGATCGGTAGCATGAAGACTATGCCATCGCCATCGTCGAGCCAGCTCCTCTGCCTGAAGAAATCGCAATCTTTCGAAACATGGTCAGTGACTTTGTTGTTAATGATCTGGGTAGAGCAGTTCTAGATGCCCAACCTTGGATACAAGGAGTTGGGCTTTTTCGCTTCCGTAGTGCTCTGGCTCGTCAAGCTCTTGTGGATCATCCGCCTTTCAATCTGGGCAATGATAGATTCGTTAGATTCATCCCGCATGATGAGGGAATAAATTACAGAGCTACACAGGGTTTTCGCCGTGGATGGGTTATGCTGCTTGGTGTTCCTTTGGATTATAGGCGCTCACAGTACCTTGCGGACGTGATTAGCACCTTCGGTAGATTTCACCATTGGCACCAAGATGACCCCATGCTTGTCCGCTCGCTGGCTTATGTTTCTTTTCCAGCGCCAACTCTGGTTCCTCGCTCTGTCACTTATAGAGAATATGCGGACTTTGGTGGTGCTAGGATCTCTTGGTCTGCTCCTGTGTACATCTTGTCAGCGGATTTTGCAAATGTTCTTCCTGCAGATGAGGACCCCATGCCCTTCAATGGCAACCCACACCCCCTCCCTGGCAATCTGAACTTTGAGAATCATAATTGGGTTATGCCTGAATTCCCCGAACTGGGATGGAATGATGTGCCACAACCAGTTATCGAGCAACAAAACAATGCACAGGTTCAGGAAGATGTGCAGCATGATGATGTTCAGGAAATACAGTCACAGGAGTCCATTGTTCTACAACATTCAGATGTATCAGTAAACAATATTGACAATGAGGCTGAAGTTGCTGTCTTCCAGCCCCCAATGGGTCCACAACAACCTCCTCTCTTGATTGGGCAAGTTCTCACCATCTATGGACCAGTTTTGCCGCCTGTGATGCAATGGCAACGTTCTTTTGAGAAGATGTTGCCTTTCATATGGTCTTCAACCATCCCACAGTTTGTTTTCAAGTCTGACATTGGTTCTTTGCTCATTGCTAGAGCTCTCTGCTTTGATGATCTGGATGCCCCAGTTTCTGAAGCATTTGAATTTTCTTCAGTGCCTGAGGTAACTCTAAAGAGGGCAAGGAAGACTCAGGCCACAAAGATCATGGTTGACACTGAGGTTCGGCGCAGTGCGCGTCTGAGTGCTCTCCGCAACGGCTACCGCAAAGCAACTAATGGTATTTCTCCCAAGAAGCCTCATATTCCGAAGAAATGCAAGATCAGCAGCTCCCAGTCTGAGAGCAAACCTTCTGTGCCACCACCAACTGCTATTGCTGATCTTCAACGCATTGGTGCCCGTCTTCGAATCGCACCTGAGAAGATCTCCATGGATAAGCTTGTTGCTAATCCGGCCAAGTCATGCAGCAGCCAAGGTTCTGATGATTAATTACAGCCTGCAGGGATCTGGTCGATGGCGTACCGTAATCGCCATTTATCTTTATTTTCTTGTTCTGAACTATGTGTTGATCGTCTGCTGTGTGGACCAATGTGGGTCATTGCGTGGCCTATTTACTATGCTTTTCCTTTTGGTTTGTAATGAATCAGACAAGTTTTAAGGAGTGGAAGGTGTTATGTTGGAATGTTCGTGGTCTCAATTCTGAAGCTCGTCAGCTTGCTGTTAGGCAGAAGATAGATGAAAGTGGTTGTTCTGTTATCTGTCTCCAGGAAACTAAATGCATGCAAATGGATCAGCGATTCATTAGGAAGTTTTGCCCGAGGCGCTTTGATAATTTTGTTTTCGTACCTTCTAATGGTGCGTCTGCTGGGATGGTGGTTGTTTGGAATTCATCCTTTTTCACAGGTTCTTTAATTGAGTCCAAAACCTATGGGATCATCGTGGAGTTTAAATCCAAACACACCTCAGAAACTTGGACTCTAGTCTCTGTTTATGGCCCGTGTCAGGGACCTGCCCGTGATGAATTCGTTCAATGGCTATATAATCTTGATATTCAGTTTGGTCAGAACTGGCTGCTTTTAGGTGACTTCAACTTCATGAGATCTTTGGAGAACCGCAACCTTCCAGGAGGTGATGCTAACGATATCTTCTTGTTTAATGAGATAATTGGTCACTTAGGCCTTATTGAGTTACCGATCAAGGGCCGTCAATATACATGGTCGAATATGCAAACCTCGCCACTTCTTGAACAGATAGATTGGTTTTTCACTTCGGTCACTTGGACATCTGAACACCCCAACACAATGGTTTTTCCCCTTGCACGCACTGCCTCTGACCATGTTCCGTGCGTTGTCTCGATTGCCACTTGTATCCCCAAGGCAAAGGTTTTTCGATTTGAAAATTATTGGGTGGATTTGCCCGGGTTTGCAGACTGTGTTGCTGAGGTTTGGAATAGGCCAGTGGTCAAATCGTCGATTGCATTAACAATTTCGGCTAAGTTTAAGTCCCTCCGCTACGCTCTCAAGAAATGGCATTTGAATCTGTCTACAGTCAGAGCTTTAATTGCTGATTGTAATAAAGTGATTATTTTTTTGGATAATCTTGAGGAAATTAGGCCTCTGAGTTGGCCGGAGTTCAACTTTCGTAGGATTGTTAAATTGCATCTCGAGGATATCTTACATTGGCAATTTATCTATTGGAAGCAACATTGCACGATACGAAACATCAAAGTTGGTGAAGAGAATTCAAAAAAATTTCATGCCATGGCTACAGAAAGATTCCGTAGGAATACTATCTCCTCGATCAAGTCGGTGCAGGGGGATGTGGTCACGGACCATCAACAGTTGGCGGGAATGTTCTGGGCTGATTTCAATCAGCGGATGGGCCAATCAAAAGGCATTCAGATGGGATTTGATCTAGACACATTAATTACCCGCATTGATGGTCTAGAGGAGTTGTCTTTACCATTCACTGATGCTGAGGTGGATGCGGTAATTAAGTCTATGCCTACCGACCGTGCTCCGGGACCAGACGGGTTTACTGGGCTTTTCTTAAAGAAATGTTGGCATATTTTGAAGGATGACTTTATGAAACTGGTGCACGAATTCTATGAAGGGAAATGTAATTTGGAGTGTCTAAACACGTCTCTTATCACCCTCGTTCCGAAGAAACTAAGCCCTGAATATGTTGGTGATTTTAGGCCAATATCATTGACCAATACTTGTTTAAAGTTCTTAACGAAGCTCTTGGCAAATCGTCTTCAAGGGGTGATCCTCAAATGTATACACCGAAACCAATATGGTTTTCTTCGGTGTCGATCCATCCAGGACTGTTTGGCATGGTGTTTTGAATACATACACCAATGCAAAGCTTCCAAAAGGCCTATCATTCTCCTGAAACTAGACTTCACAAAGGCGTTTGACACCATTGAGCATGAGTTGATACTTAGGATTTTGAAATGTAAGGGTTTTGATAACCGTTGGACTAGTTGGATTGACAACATTCTATCGACAGGATCCTCTTCAGTCCTTCTGAATGGAGTGCCTGGTAATCATTTTGTCTGTCGTTCAGGTGTTCGTCAAGGTGATCCGCTATCTCCATTGCTCTTTGTGATCGCGGTGGATTTGCTCCAATCGGTTGTAAACGAGATGTGCTCCAGGAATATTCTCACATTGCCAATCCCAACTACCTCGATGGACTATCCGATCGTGCAATATGCTGATGATACGCTCATCGTTCTTCCAGCTGTTGATAGTCAGCTCATTGCTTTCAAACAAATGCTTGATGTCTTTGCCAAATCAACCGCCTCAGGGTGAACTTCAGTAAGTCCTCTTTGATACCAATCAATATGACTGATGATGAAGGCACACGTGTTGCTGCATTGCTTGGATGTGATGTTGGTACTATGCCATTCACTTACCTCGGCCTACCAATGGGCACTTCCCGGCCAACAATTTATGATCTGTTGCCTTTGGTGGATCGTATTGAAAGACGATTATCTGCGTCTTCTTGTCTCTTGAATCAAGGCAGCCGGCTACAACTCTTACAGTCTGTACTAAGTTCTATGCCAATATATTTCTTGTGCACCCTTTCGTTACCGCAGGGTATATTGAAGCAGATCGAGCGGATTATGCGGCAATGCTTGTGGAGAGGGAACTCGGATACGCCTCGGCAGTCTTTGGCGGCTTGGGATTTGGTATGTCGTCCTAAAACTTGTGGTGGTTTGGGAGTTTTGGACTTGGGCATTCAAAACGATGCCTTACTCATCAAGCACCTTTTCAAGTTCCTTAATAAGATGGACTTACCATGGGTATCTCTTATCTGGGACACTTATTACGCTTCTGCACCCCCCCAAGTCACACAAAACTGCAGTTCTTTCTGGTGGAGAGATGTACTCAAGCTCTATGATAAGTTTTGTAACTTGGCTGTTCCACAAGTACGATCGGGGGATACAGTGATTTTCTGTCTTGACCGTTGGCAATTTAACAGCGCAACGGTTAACATGCGGCTTCAATTTCCAAGACTCCACTCCTTTGTCATTGATGACACTCTAACAGTCAAGGATATTTTGGAGTTACCCGAACCATCTGACAACCTTCATCTACCATTGTCTGTTGAGGCCTTTGAGGAGTTCAATCAACTTCAGGTATTCCTTAATATGGTTCAACTTCAAGAAGGGGTTAAAGATGTCTGGAAATGGCCTTCCAAGACTGGTGACTATCAGTCCAAGATATACTACTTGTCATGCTTTTCGGACAATGTGGTTGACCCCATCTTTAAGTGGATTTGGAAATGTTCTTGTACTCTGAAGTTTAAGGTTTTTGGTTGGCTCCTTCTGATGGATCGTCTAAACACTAGAGACATGATGCAGCGACGGCACTGGATCATACAGGATGACACTTGTGTTCTATGCCATTTGGCATCACATGAGGACAGAGCACACCTATTCTTCGCCTGCAATTTTAGCCAACGTATCTGGAATTATCTGGGTATTTCATGGAATCCACAGCCAGACCAGACCACTTTTGACATGGCTTCTGATGCTAGGAGAGATTTTGGGCACCCTTTTTTCCCTGAGGTAGTATTCACTACCACTTGGAATATTTGGATACAAAGGAATGGGAAGATCTTCAGGAATGAAACACCTTCTTTCAGGGCATGGAGGAGGAATTTTTTGCAGGACATCTCTCTTTTAGCTCATAGAATCAAATGTAAATATAGGAATAGTTTAACCTCTTGGATAGCTTCCTTACCCTAATCACTTATTTTGTAAGTATTACTCTCTCCTCCTCTCTCTTAACTTTGTAACTTTGTACTACTTTGCTTTGAGTTTTAATAAAAGACTGTGAGGCTGTTGCCTTGCAGTACATAGTAAAAAAAACAGTCATGAACATGCATTAAAATTAATCTATACCAGGTGCAAGCATGAGTAGGATATAATCCACCATGAACATAATTATCGTGAAGGCTATGTTGATTTGTTTCAACTACATGCGTGAAAATGTGCCAAGTCGAGTCACTCAATTCATTCAAAGGAGGATACCATCCCATCATACCGCATCACAATCATTTTAATAGCATGTTGGCACGCAAGGTAAACCATTATAACTCATAGCTAATTAAGCATGGCACAAGCAACTATAATCTCTAAATGTCATTGCAAATATGTTTACTTCATAATAGGCTGAATCAGGAACGATGAACTCATCATATTTAGAAAAACAAAAGAGGTCGAGTTCATACCAGCTTCTCTTATCTCAATCAGTCCATCATATATCGTCATTATTGCCTTTCACTTGCACGACCGAACGGTGCGTATAATAATAATAGTGCACGTGCATTGGACTAAGCTGGAATCTGCAAGCATTCAACTCCAGAGAGAAGACAAAATAATATGGGCTCTAAGTTAAATAAACAATCATGCATATGAGAGCCACTAAACATTTTCAATATGGTCTTCTACTCTTGACCCCCAAAGGAAAGAAAAGAAATAAAACTATTTACACGGGAAAGCGCCCAACAAGCAAAAAGAAGAACGAGAAATATTTTTCGGTTTTCATTTTAATTACTACTACAAGCACAGACATTAAACTAACTAATTTTGTTTTTTTCTTAAAGTTTATCAAACACACAAGAAGAAAGCTAGAAAAAGAAATTAAACTAGCATGGATAATACAATGAAAGAGTATCACTACTAGGGAAAACCCTAGAAGTAGCGCGGGTTTTGTGTCCACTAGTAGCGCGGGAGGCCGCGCTACTAATAAGGCGCTACAGCTATTGCTTAGCACTAACGCGTGCCCGCACGCGCTACTGCTAGGACAAATAGTTGCAGCGTTTATTCAGTACCACGCTACTGCTAAGGTAAGTGTTTTCTGTCCATCGCTATTAGTATTTTTTTATTTTTTTATTTTTAGTGTATTTATGCGCCATCGTACAAATATTGGTACAATACCAGTTATGAGGTTTACATCATTATGTCCATAACAGTGTGTCAAATGAAGGTGGATTAGGTTCAAGTGGAGGCAATATGTGGTGCATGTCAAAAGTATACTACTAATCCAAACTTGATCTAGTTTGGACTAGTAGTACTTTCGATGTGCCACATGTTGCCTCCACTTGAATCTAATCCGCCAGCACAAGCTATTTAATCATCATCATAGTCATTACTACCAACAGTATTTATTTAATCACCACTAACACTAGCTAATAATAATCATCATAGTCATTACCACCAACACTAGCTATTTTATCATCAAAGTAATAGTGTAGCACATCATCATCCTCAAACTCATTTCTAGCTAGCTAATCACTCCTGCTGCTCTCTCTTAGGTAAAATAACATAAAACATGTATAGCTCTCCTCCTTGATCAAACTGGAGCATGCAGATGAACCTGTCTCCTAATCATGGGTAGCGCATCTGTTTGCTGCCCCCTAGTACTTCTCTGTGCTCCCCCATCACATATTTGGTCCAGTCTTGCACTATTAAGCATCTGTCACTAATCTTGAATGCACTAAAGTAATCTGTAGGATATCTTGGCCGTAAGCTGATAATACTCATGGTACCTTTAGTCTCGATCCCATAAGGCACAACATTCATCGGGAGTCCCTGTTGAAGAACGTCGTATGGTAACATACTTAGCAATGAAGTTTAGCTTCAAAAATAATGTATGGAAAAGATGCACTGATGACAAATAGTAAAAATCTTACCATCCTTCCTAAATAGATGTGACTGTAGTTCATTACGAACACTATTGGTCGCAAATTTTCAGTACTAACATTTCTAAATGCAGGAAGAAAATTTGTCTTGACAGTATCAAGATCCTCAAGCCATGAAACATAATAACCGAGCTCCTCGCAGTTGAGTTCAGCCCCAGGACAGTATACGGTCCTGTCTACCAAGCGCTGGACATGTTTGCTTGCACCGAAATAAGCTGACAATACAAATTAGTTGTCAACTATTTTTGAATAAACAATATCAAAGACATAAATATGGTTGAGAAACTTACAAAATGGTATAACTGGAGGCGTCTGCACATCGACCCAGATGTCAGTATTACCTTCAATATCATCTTCCGGACGAATATCAAAGGTGATAACCATATCAGGCTCAAATGCATAAGTCTTGCATAGTGCTCGCCATGTTTTGCATCCAAAATAGGTGTAGTCGTCTGAATTGTATAATTTTGCATGGAAAATATAACCATGCTCGGTCTTCAAGTAAACTTTCTTTTCCTCCATACTATGACTGAAACCTATCTTATCCAATACAAAAACTCTTGCATGGCAGGGGATACGCTAGTAGAATAGTAAAAAAATATAAGTTGAAGCAAATGAAGCAGATGTCATGCTTAATTACGAAAAAAGACTTGTCGTTGTGACTTACTGTATCCACTTCGAAGTTCTCGTCCAGCTTGATGCTGAAGCGCCTATCATCATCTAGGAAGATTCTGTCGCACAGGCCGCGCTCGTCTTTGCAGTATTTGCAAATACCGAAATCCTTTTCGTCGTCAGACATTTCCTATGTTCATAGTTAAAACATTAATTGAAAATCGATCAAAGACAATTACCAAGATACTCAACACACAAATCCAGGCACTCGATATTTCCTACATATTCTGGCACAAGTCATGCCAAAATTCACGGAAAAATCCGACATGACCTTTGCTAAAATAGGACATATCGAGCGCCTGAAATTTGCCGGAACGGAAATGAATCAACACTCCGGCAAAACATAGGCCACTCGGAGGTGTAACCTGCAAAGATGACCGGCCACTTGGATATTGAGAAACACAAGATATACATTTCAAAATATCTTATAGGACTCAAATTAGCATGCATTGAACAAGCAAAAGTAAATCATCTCATGCGTTCGTACATCGTCGAATATTATCACTAATACATCACGAATAGTGTCATACATATAACATCACTAATACAACTAAAACCCTAGCACACGACGGGTATTGGCGCGGGCGGTGGACACCCACAGAGAAGGAACCATCACGGGATCATAGCTCCAGTGAGATCCCCAGAGAACCTGCCAGGTATTGGAGAACGGCCTGTGCTCCAACGCAAACAAGTAGCGACGAACGTGCGCGTCCTCCTCACTGACACGGTGACGCACCACCTCCGCGGAGTCCTTGAGCCTCTGGATCGTCACTGGCCCACGCGACCGCCACCCAAGAAAGTTCGGGTCAACGACAGGCTGGCTCCTCACCAACCTGCCCCCCCCCCCCGGTAGGTAGCGCCTCCCAGTACCACCCCAGCGGAGCCCAGTCCCGGACATGGTCGATCTGGTCAAGTAGGTGTCGTCCTCCGCCGACTCGATGACGAGGATGCGGGATAGGCATCATCCACGTCGAGGCGGGAAAAATTGCTTTAACTAAAAAATAGAAACAAGTTCTTACTAACTAGTTCTATTAATTCAACTAGTTCTTACTAAAAATAAACTTACTATAAATAAAAATATTCTAGTACCTAATTAGTACCTAGTTCTTACTAACTAATTAGTACCTAGGAACTACTGCCCTAATTACCATCTAAGTAATTAACTAACTAGCACTAAAAATAGCCTAGGGTTCATACTAACTAGCACTAAATAGCTAGGGTTCATACTAAGCAGAGCAGAGGGATCGGAAGGGGAGAGTGCTTACAGAGGGCGGGGAGAGAGATGGGGTCGGGGGAGATGGCAGCACCGAGGCGCGGCGAGGCGCGGTCGAGGGAGACGGCGGCGAGGCGGGGTCGGGGAGACGACGGCGAGGCGGGTCGAGGGAGATGGCGGTGAGGTGGGGTCGGGGGAGACGGAGGCGAGGCAGGGTCGGGGGAGACGGCGGTGAGATGGGGTCGGGGGAGACGACGGCGAGGCGGGGTCGGGGTAGACGGCGACGAGGCGGAGGCGACGAGGAATAGTAGAGGAGAATTGGGGGAGGAAGCAGAGGAGAGGGAATCAGGCCGCGCGGGGGGTTAGGTGAAAATAGCTTTAACTATAGCGTGGGGAGGAAAAATGCGCTGCTACTAAAATCCATAGTAGTAGCGCTGTTCGTAGAAGGGCGCTACTACTATACCTACCACGTCGGGAACTGTGTGGGAATTATAGTAGTAGCGCTTTCTGTTCCTACCGCGCTACTGCTAAGCGGGTAACAGTACCGCTGTACTGCCAGACGCGCTACTGCTAAGTAGCAGTTGCGCCTCATTTTAACAAGCGCTACTGGCAACATTCTGTGTATAAGGTTTCCCTAGTAGTGTATGAGCACCGTCAACTAGAATATTGTGTGAACATGAATGTAAGGTTGGTGAGAAATACGTACTCCCCCAAGCTTAGGCTTTTGGTCTAAGTTGGTCTAATGCCAAGGATAGCCTGGCTGATATAAGTTATAATTGGGGTCGTACTGAGATGCAGCAGCCAATGCATCCTGAGCTGCGGCGTATTGACGAGCTGCCACCCGCTCTCCCCTCATGTTTGGCTGCCTCCTCCCTGGTAACAACATATCTTCGTTTTGCCTGGTAATCAAAAAGGGAAGGAGCAGGGAGAGTAACATGGACAGTGCGGCGTCTATCAAGATTAGTCGATACTAGAGGAATTGTTCATTCCACAAAAGAAAATGATGTTTCACCATCGCGTCATAATCTAAATAAGCAGGAGGCAACTATATATCCTCCTCTCGTGGAGATATACCAAGATAATTGGTAACACGGGTCACATAAATCCCTCCAAATAAATCTCCAGATATACCATTATTATGCAACCTACGTGCAACTATTGCCCCCAAGTTGTAATGTTTATTACCTAACACAGCACTCTTGAGGATGCAAAGATCAGGGACACACATGTGACATGCTTCATCTTTACTATTAATGCATCTACCAATGAAGAGAGCAAAATGATGTATAGCAGGAAAATGAATGCTCCCTATGGTAGCTTGTGCTATATCCCTAGATTCTCCCACAGTAATACCAGCGAGAAATTCTTTATATTCAGATCCATGGGGTTCATGAACATTGCCCCACTGTGGGAATTTGCAAGTAGTAGTAAAATCGTCTAGGTCCATGGTATAAGATTGATCATAAATATCAAACAGGACATTCTGAGAATTACGCGAAGATGTAAATTTAAACCTTCTCACAAATGAATCAGTCAATTGGTAGTATTGAGGACACTTATCTTGTATGAAGTCCTCAAGATCGGCGTTACGCACATACGCGTCAAATTCATCCTTGATGCCTGCATTAACCATAAACTCTTCTGATGGCCACTCGCAAGCCCGCACTTCGGCTTCCCTTGGTGGTTCATCGTCTTGCTCACGCATAGCACGCCTAGGTCCTCTCTTAGTAGAGGAACCACCTTGGTACATTCTCCTGGACATATTTCATTCCTCTGAAAACTTTTTGAAATTTTTTAGTAACTTCAAAATAAAAGTGAATCAAACTAAACAAGATTGGTAGCAACTACTCCCACAAGTGCCTAGAGCCTATATCATGCATTAGAATTACTTGGGACCTCATAAATTTGACATGCAAGCTCAAGAACAGGGTCACCTATGCAGCAAAAAATGCAATGAATAAAGCACTAGAACAAAAACTAATTGGACCAATGGAGGAGTCACATACCAAGCAACAATCTCCCAAAGTAGTTTTGTGAATGGAGCTTTGAGCAAGGAGATCGAAAATCGCAGCAAAATGAGCTAGAACTCATTCTTGAGCTGGATGGAGATTTTTTTGGAACGAAGATGGAGTGTGTGCGTGCAAGAATAAGTGGGGGGGCCACCATGGGCCCACGAGTCAGGGGGCACGCCCAGGGGGTGTGGGCGCGCCCTCCACCCTCGTGGCCAGGTGCTTGCCCCCCTGCAGTGTTCTCAGTGCCTAAAATCCTCTAATATTCCATAAAAAATCATACTAAATTTGCAGGGCATTTGGAGCACTTTTATTTTCGGGATACTTTTTATTACACGGATAACTCAGAAAACAGACAGATAATACTATTTTTGCTTTATTGTTCTAAATAATAGAAAGTAAAATGAGAGTACAGAAGGTTGTGCCTTCTAGTTTCATCCATCTCATCATCGTCAAAATGAATCCACTAACAAGGTTGATCAAGTCTTGTTAACAAACTCATTCCGAATAACACGGAACCAGAGAAATTTTGAATAACACTAGCTTACCTCAACGGGGATATGAACATCCCCAACAATAAGAATATCATACTTTTTCTTGAGAAAAGGAAGAGGAAATTCAAAACCTCCAATAATAATAGTTGGAACTTTTCCAATAGAATTGATGCTATGAACTTGAGGTTCTTTCCTCAGGAAGTGTACCGTATGCTCATTACCATTAACATGAAAAGTGACATTGCCTTTGTTGCAATCAATAACAGCCCTTGTAGTATTAAAAAATGGTCTACCAAGGATGGTCGACATACTATCGTCCTCGGGAATATAAAGAATAACAAAGTCCGTTAAGATAGTGACATTTGCAACTACAACAGGCACATCCTCACAAATACCGATAGGTATAGCAGTTGATTTATTGGCCATTTGCAAAGAGATTTCAGTAGGTGTCAACTTATTCAATTCGAGTCTACGATATAAAGAGAGAGGCATAACGCTAACATCGGCTCCAAGATCACATAGGGCAGTTTTAACATAAATTCTTTTAATAGAGCATGGTATAGTCGGTACCCCTGGATCTCCAAGTTTCTTTGGTATTCCACCTTTAAAAGTATAATTAGCAAGCATGGTGGAAATTTTAGCTTCCGGTATCTTTCTTTTATTTGTAATGATATCCTTCATATATTTAGCATAGGCTTTAATTTAAGCATATCAGTTAAGCGCATACATAAGAAGATAGGTCTAATCATTTCACCAAAGCGCTCAAAATCCTCATCATCCTTTGTCTTGGATGGTTTAGGAGGAAAGGGCATGGGTTTCTGAATCCATGATTCTTTTTCTCTATCGTGCTTCCTAGCAACAAAGTCTCTTTTATCATAACGTTGATTCTTTGATTGTGGGTTATCAAGATCAACAGCAGGTTCAATCTCTACTACATTGTTATTTCTAGGTTGAGCATCAACATGAACATTATCTTTAGCATTATCACCAAGTTCATGTTCATCACCTGATTGTGTTTCAGCATCAGAAAATAGAAATATCATTGGGATTCTCAGGTGTGTCTATAACAGGTTCACTAGAAGCATGCAAAGTCCTATCATTTTTCTTTTCTTCTTTTTAGAAGAACTAGGTGCCTCTAAATTATTTCTCTGAGAATCTTGCTCGATTCTCTTAGGGTGGCCTTCAGGATACAAAGGTTCCTGAGTCATTCTACTAGTTCTAGTAGCCACTCTAACAGCAAAGTCATGTTTACCATTTAATTCATTGAGAAAATCACTTTGAGCTTTAAGTACTTGCTCTGCTTGAGTGGTAACCATAGAAGCATATTTGCTAATGAGTTTAAGTTCACCTTTAACTCTAGCCATATAATCACTCAAGCATCCAATCTCGAAAGCATTATTCTTTAATTCTCTACCAACATAAGAATTAAAACTTTCTTGTCTAGACGTAAAGTCATCAAATTCATCTAAGCATGGGCTATTAAATTTAGTAGACGGGATTTCAATTTTATCAAATCTATAGAGAGAATTTACCTTTACTACCTGTGTCGGGTTATCAAGACAATGTGTTTGTTCAACAGGTGGTATATTAAGACCATGTATTTCTTTAATAGGAGGTAAATTTTTAACATCTTCAGCTTTAATACCTTTTTCTTTCATTGATTTCTTTGCCTCTTGGATATCTTCAGGACTGAGAAATAGAACACCCCTCTTCTTCGGAGTTGGTTTAGGAATAGGCTCATGAGCTGGCTCAATTGGCTCAGGAATTGGCTCAGGAAGAGTCCAATTATTTCCATTAGTCAACATATTATTCAATAGTAATTCAGCGACTGTTCTTTCCCTGAAAACACAACCGGCACAACTATCCAAGTAGTCCTTGGAAGCATCGGATAGTCCATTATAAAAAATATCGAGTATTTCATTTTTCTTAAGAGGATGATCAGGCAAGGCATTAAGTAATCGAAGAAGCCTCCCCCAAGTTTGTGGGAGACTCTCTTCTTTGATTTGCACAAAATAATATATTTCCCGCAAGGCAGCTTGTTTCTTATGAGCAGGGAAATATTTAGCAGAGAAGTAATGAATCATATCCTGGGGACTGCGCACACAACTAGGATCAAGAGAATTAAACCAAGTTTTAGCATCACCATTTAATGAGAACAGAAATATCTTAAGGATATAATAATAGTGAGACTTCTCATCATTAGTAAACAGGGTGGCTATATCATTTAACTTGGTAAGATGTGCCACAACAGTTTCAGATTCATAGCCATAAAAAGGATCAGATTCAACCAAAGCAATTATCTCAGGACCAATAGAGAATTCATAATCCTTATCGGTAACACAGATAGGTGAAGTATCAAAAGCGGGGTCAGGCTTCATTCTAGCATTAAGAGATTGCTGCTTTCATTTAGCTAATAACTTCTTAAGATCATATCTATCCTTGCAAGCAAAGATAGCTCTAGCAGCTTCTTCATCCATAACACAACCCTCAGGAACAACAAGCAATTCATAATCATGGGGAAAACCTTCATCATCACTATAATCAATAATTTCATTTTCAATAATTTCATTCTCTCTAACCCTAGCAAGTTGTTCATCAAGATATTCACCTAATGGCACAGTAGTATCAGCACATAAGTAGTTTCATCATAAGTATCATGCATAGCAGAAGTGGCAGCATCAATAACATGCGACATATCAGAATTCATAGCAGTAGTAGGTTTAGGTGTCACAAGCTTACTCAAAACAGAAGGAGAATCTAGTGCAGAGCTAGATGGCAGTTCCTTACATCCCCTCATAGTTGAGGGTAAAATCTTAGTTCTTTCGTCTTTCAAGTTCCTCATAGTGATCAGCAGATATAAATCCCAAGTGACTCAAAGAATAGAGCTATGCACCCCGGCAACGGCGCCAGAAATTAGTCTTGATAACCCACAAGTGTAGGGGATCGCAACAGCTTTCGAGGGTAGAGTATTCAACCCAAATTTATTGATTCGACCCAGGGGGAGCCAAAGAATATTCTCAAGTATTAGCAGTTGAGTTGTCAATGCAACGACACCTGGATAACTTAGTATCTGCAGCAAAGTATTTAGTAGCAAAGTAGTATGATAGTAATGGTAATAGTGGCAAAAGTAAAGATAGCAATTTTGTAGTGATTGTAACAGTAGCAACAGAAAAGTAAATAAACGAAGCACAATATGTGAAAAGCTCATAGGCATTGGATCAGTGATGGATAATTATGTCGGATGCGATTCCTCATGTAATAGATATAACACAGGGTGACACAGAACTAGCTCCAGTTCATCAATGTAATGTAGGCATGTATTCCGAATATAGTCATACGTGCTTATGGAAAAGAACTTGCATGACATCTTTTGTCCTACCCTCCCGTGGTAGCGGGGTCCTAGTGGAAACTAAGAGATATTAAGGCCTCCTAAGGGAGTCCGGGATTATGGGGTGTCCGGATGGCCGGACTATCACCGTTGGTCAGACTCCTAGACTATGAAGATACAAGATTGAAGACTCTATCCTGTGTCCGGATGGGACTTTCCTTGGCGTGGAAGGCAAGCTTGGTGATACGGATATGTGGATCTCCTACCATTGTAACCAACTCTGTGTAACCCTAACCCTCTTTGATGTCTATATAAACCGGAGGGTTTTAGTCCGTAGGACGAACAACAATCATACCATAGGCTAGCTTCTAGGGTTTAGCCTCTCTGATCTCGTGGTAGATCTACTCTTGTACTACCCATATCATCAATATTAATCAAGCAGGAGTAGGGTTTTACCTCCACCGAGAGGGCCCGAACCTGGGTAAAAACATCGTGTCCTTGTCTCCTATTACCATCTGCCTAGACGCACAGTTCGGGACCCCCTACCCGAGATCCGCCGGTTTTGACACCGACATTGGTGCTTTCATTGAGAGTTCCTCTGTGTCGTCACCTTGAGGCCCGATGGCTTCTTCGACCATCAACAACGACGCGGTCCAGGGTGAGACTTTCCTTCCCGGACAGATCTTCGTATTCAGCGGCTTTGCACTATGGGCCAATTCGCTAGGCCATCTGGAGCAGATTGAAAGCTATGCCCCTGGCCATCAGGTCAAATTTGGAAGTTTGAACTATACAGCTGACGTTTGCAGAGACTTGATCTTCGACGGGTTCGAGCCACAGCCAAGCGCGCCGCACTGTCACGATGTGCATGATCTAGCTCTGCTGCCGGACAGTGCCCTGGAGGCCACACAAGTGTCCGCTTCGACCCTTAGCTCGGAGCCGACTGCGCCTGAGGGAGTCCTGGACTAGGGGGTGTCCGGATAGCCGGACTATCATCATCGGCCGGACTCCAAGACTATGAAGATACAAGATTGAAGATTTCGTCCCGTGTCCGGATGGGACTTTCCTTGGCATGGAAGGCAAGCTTGGCGATACGGATATGTAGATCTCCTACCATTGTAACCGACTCTGTGTAACCCTAACCCTCTCCGGTGTCTATATAAACAGGAGGGTTTTAGTCCGTAGGACGAACAACCATTACAACAATCATACCATAGGCTAGCTTCTAGGGTTTAGCCTCCTTGATCTCGTGGTAGATCCACTCTTGTACTAGCCATATCATCAATATCAATCAAGCAGGAGTAGGGTTTTACCTCCATCGAGAGGGCCCGAACCTGGGTAAAAACATCGTGTCCCTTGTCTCCTGTTACCATCCGCCTAGACGCACAGTTCGGGACCCCCTACCCGAGATCCGCCGGTTTTGACACCGACATTGGTGCTTTCATTGAGAGTTCCTCTGTGTCGTCACCGATAGGCTTGATGGCTTCTTCAATCAATAACAACACAGTCCAGGGTGAGAATTTTCTCCCCGGACAGATCTTCATGTTCGGCGGCTTTGCACTGCGGGCCAATTCACTTGGCCATCTGGAGCAGATCCAAAGCTACGCCCCTGGCCATCAGGTCAGATTTGGAAGCCTAAACTTCACGGCTGACATCCGTGGAGACTTGATCTTTGATGGGTTCGAGCCACAGCTGAGCGTGCCGCACTGTCACGATGGGCATGATTTAGCTTTGCCGCCGGACAGTACCTTGGAGGCCGCACACGAATCCGCTCTGACCCATAGTTCGGAGCCGACCGCGCAGATCGAGGACAGGTGGCTGGACACCGCCTCGGGAGCTGCAAATTCTACGGCAATGGAGACAAATACCGACCTTGTCGTTTGCAAAGCTCGTGACTCCGAGGTGCCGGACTCCGAACTTCCTGCGCCCCTGCCAATCGAATTCGATTGGGTGCCGATCATGGAGTTCACCGCTGCGGACATCTTTTAGCACTCACCCTTTGGCGACATCCTGAATTCGCTAAAGTATCTCTCGCTATCAGGAGAGCCATGGCCGGACTGCGGTCAGGATGGTTGGGACGCGGACGACGATAAAATTCAAAGCCCACCCACCACCCACTTTGTAGCCACTATCGACGATCTAACCGACATGCTAGACTACGACTCCGAAGACATCGACGGTATGGACGACGATGCCGGAGACGATCAAGAACCAGCGCCTACGAGCACTGGAAGCCCACCTCAACTCATGATGTATATATGGTGGACACCCCAAAAGGGAGCGATAACGAGGAACAACGGGACACGGCGAAGGATAATTCCCCCGAAAAACAACCAAAACGGCGACGCAAGCGCCGCCCCAAGTCCCGCCTCGATAACAACAGCACCCATAATGACCCAGCCATAGAGCAGGGCAAACCAGTGGGCGACGAATATGCAACCAAGAAACCATCCGAACAGGATGAATCGGATAATCAACCATCCTCGGCGAAAACAACAGTCCAGACGATCTCACACCGGACACACCACCGGAGCATAAGAACCTTCGAAAAAGGCTTGTCGCCACTGCAAGAAGTTTGAAGAAGGAGAAACGGAAGCTCAAAACAGCGGAAGACATACTCAGAATGAGATGGAGCAAAGTACTCAAGACCGCGGACAAATATGGCAATAGCCACCAAACAAAGAGCTACCCGAAGCGCAAGCTGCTGCCAGAATTCGATGAGGAGGCCGTAGAGCCCCCACAATCAAAAAGCAAAGAGGCCGCCTGGCCGGATAGGCGACCAGACGACAGGCCAAGAGCGGCAAGCGGCGCCGCACATAAGCCGGCACATGACACGCATAAAGATCCTCGCAAAACGGATGGCCCGGTCAGGTCCATTTATGGGCCAAAGAAGAGGGCCCCAGGAAGGAACACAACACGCCGAGTGTTCGAAGATAACGGCACACCTAAATACAGGGGCGCCGCACACCCACTATGTTTCACCGATGAGGTGCTGGATCATGAATTCCCAGCGGGGTTCAAGCCCGTAAACATAGAGGCATACGACGGAACAACAGACCCCGGAGTCTGGATTGAGGATTATAGCCTGCACATACACATGGCTAGAGGAGATGATCTCCACGCCATAAAATATCTACCCCTCAAGCTCAAAGGGCCAGCTCGGCATTGGCTCAAAAGCCTCCCAGAAAATACCATTGGAAGTTGGGAAGAGCTCGAGGACGCGTTTAGAGCAAATTTTCAGGGGACTTATGTCCGCCCTCCGGATGCAGACGATTTAAGTCACATAACTCAACAGCCCGGAGAGTCAGCGCGCAAATTCTGGAACAGGTTCCTTACCAAAAAGAACCAAATAGTCGACTGTCCGGACGCCGAAGCCTTAGCAGCTTTTAAACATAATGTCCGAGACGAATGGCTCGCCAGACACCTCGGCCAAGAGAAGCCGAGAACAATGGCCGCGCTAACAAGCCTCATGACCCGCTTTTGCGCGGGGGAAGACAGCTGGCTAGCAAGATGCAGCACCAGCGACCCGAGTACATCCGAGATCAGAGATGGAAACGGAAAATCACGGCGCAGAAAGGACCAGCGCCGAAATAAAGAAAAAAGCCCAAAGAACACGGCGGTCAACGCCGGATTCAAAAGCTCGCGGCCGAACAATAAAACACTGCCTCTTAAGGACAACAGTGACGAGCTATCCAACCTCAACAAAATTTTGGATCGGATATGTCAAATCCACAGTACTTCCGGGAAGCCTGCAAACCACACCCACCGAGATTGTTGGGTTTTCAAACAGTCCGGCCGACTCAACGCCGAACACAAGGGGCTCGACGCGCCAAGCGAGGATGACGACGAACCCCACCAGCAGAGCGCCGGAAAACAAAAGACTTTCCCACAAGAAGTCAAAACAGTAAACTCACTTCATGTGATAATACGGAAAAACAGTGCGGCACCCGCCAAAGTAGGTGTCGCACGGTCCACCCCAGCGGAACCTCGAGATTGGATGTCAAAACCAATTACTTTCGACCACTTGGACTATTCCAGAAGTATTCGAAACGCAGGATGGACTGCTCTGATATTGGATCCTATAATCGACGGACTACAATTTACACAAGTCCTAATGGATGGCGGCAGCGATTTAAACCTGCTATATCCGGACACAATCCGCAAGTTGGGGGTAGACCTTACTAAAATTCGACATAGCCGCACTTCCTTTAAAGGAGTGACGCCAGGCCCTTACGCCAGGTGCACGGGCTCCTTACTACTAGAAGTTGTGTTCGGGCCACCCGACAACTTCCGACGCGAAAAGATAATCTTTCATGTCGCCCCATTCAAAAGTAGCCATCAAGCACTATTGGGACGTGAAGCTTTTGTCCGCTTTAACGCAATACCACACTACGCGTCTCTTACACTTAAAATGCCCGGTCCACGCGGCATCATCTCATTAAAAGGTCGTTCAAGACCCCGGACACGACTAGACGAGTCCGGCATAAATAAGCTAGGGGCTCCCTAGCCGCACACCCCTTTACAAGGGGCTGTGCGTATAAGCAATAAGGAGCCAATAAAAGCTCAACTTTATTCATTTATTCATGCTTTGTTTTAAATACATTTTTGACACGATTACTTTTCAAACTAAGTTCCTCTCTTTTACAGATGAACAGCGTGTTACACCCGTCCAGGATACAGCACAATGGAGACACAGGCGCAGACGTGCAGTAGGGACCCGTTGCAAGGATTCTTTTCAGATTAAGACCCTGCGTAAACCTTTTTTACTGTCTCTTGTTGCTATACATCCCCTGGTTTCTCATCATAACCAGAGAGGAGGCTGATGTTTTGGCATCGGCCGCGTCAGAGGACCTTGCGTGTACCTGGACACTAGGGGCTTAGGGCATTGATCCGCCTGTCATCATAAAGACCGAACACCTCAGGGAGTGTTCGGCGTCTCGAGTTAGGCCTTATATGCATCAGCCCTGAATCATGTCTTTGGTCAAATGTTGGGTTTGCCCGGCTCCTGTGTTTTGCTGCCTTACGTTCCGTATCATCGGGTAACGCGGCCCTAGGATAACTATTGCGATTGTGCCCCGGTTCGGCCAGGTGAGCACCTCAGTAGAGAAAGCCGAAAACTGACTGTCATGATGTAGCGAGAGACTGGTCAACCACTCGATCGACCTCTGGAATGTTTAGAATTCCTCCGCTTTGACGAAGGACCGCTTCCCGGTCAGGCACACACGCGCCCCAAATACGGAGAGCGTGGTGCCCCTAGGGGCTATATCGTAGCCCCACCTTCGAACTCCTATGGCTAAGTGAAAGTGATAAAGCATTATAGTCCGGTTGCCTCGTTTGCTACGCTACCACCTCCTTCACAGGACCAAGACGTTGGATTAAGTGTGAAAATGCGCTATTTCGCAAACACCCCCGCACTATGTGCGTGGGGGCTGAAGCCGAAGACTGCCATCTTTCAGGTTATACACAAGTATACATTAACGGCCGCACAGGAGATATTTCAATACTTGAACGCACAAGTACAAAAGGCGCTTATATTATAAACATCGTTTTACAAACCATAAAGTTCATTTGAACATGACATTTTTTGAGCACTGCGACTCTATTACACGAGTACCACGCAGAACTTCCCCAAAATAGTGCTCGGCGGGTAACCGGCTCTCGTCCGAACCCTGGGTCGCAACAGTGGTGGCATCCATCTCCGTCCAGTATGTCTTCACACGGGCGAGGGCCATCCGTGCACCCTCTATGCAGGCCGACCGCTTCATCGCCTTGATATGCGACACCACCCTAAGGAATTGCTGCAATAAGCCAAAATAACTCTTTGGCTTGGGCCTATCCGGCCAGACATGAGCCACGATATCCGTCATGGCAAGTCCGGACAATCTATTTAGCTCAGCCCACTCAGCCAACCGATCGGTCAGCGGAAGTGAACGCTCCGGACTATGGAATTGAGACCAAAAAAGCTCTTCCGTCTCGTGATCCTTTTGACTTTGGAAGTGCACAACAACATCTGCCGCACTCGCCGCTAAGTCCATATAAGGATCCTCCAGACCCCACAGCTGGCCAAGCTGAGCGTACTTCGGATCCGTAAACCTCCTGCGCAGCAGAAAGGGCTTGCCAGCCACAATATCTCCGGCCTGGCGCAGCTCCTCCTTTATAGCCCTCATCGCAGAACGGGCATCCTTGGCTTCGGCGGTGGCCTTCTTCAGGCCTTCTTGCTCCGCTCGGTGTTCTTTTTCAAGAACCTCACTGCGGTCGGTAACATCTTTCAACTTCACGGCCATTTTGGCCATCTCCTCCCTGCTTCGGCAGTGAGCAGCCCTTTCGGCTTCTAGCTCTTCGGCCGCCCTCGAGGCAGCCGCATCACTCCTTCTGGCCTGCTCCTTGGCTCGAGCAAGTTCTACCCGAAGGCTCTCCGCATCACTCTACCATCTGCATTGAGCACACATGTTGTAAGGAGTGGGCTTCGGCTCCCTTACTAGGTGACCACGGAGAAAAAACCTACCTTGTGACTCGTCAAGTCGCTTATTGACCAGCGCGATGTCCGCATCCGCAACGTCGAGTTGCCTCTTTAGTTCGGCAACCCCATTAGTCCGGCTGGCCACCGGACTATCCGCCACCTGTATAGGAAAGGCGAAAATCAATACCTGCGATTTTGATCCTCGGCACGCTGTCGCTCTCGACAACCTACCGAGTCCCAGGGGCTACTATCTACACAGGGCGCACTTTATGTGTAAAACTGTCAAAAGGTATGTCATTTTTACGTACCTCAAACCCGGACAGCAAGCTTCTGACGGCATCATGCAACCCGCCTTCGGCGGACGAAATTCTTCCTATCACCATACTCATCAACGTACGGTGACCTTCTGAGACAGACGCCCTCTCAAGCAGATCCTTCAGCTCCCCCGGCCGCACACCAGCCGGTGCTGAACTCTCCGGCCCCGCCGGACTCGGGGATACCCTCCTCGATGACACCTCAGGTTCGTCCGCCCTGCCTGATGGTGCGGCGGATGGAGGCGTCTCGCTCTCCACCATCTCCGTACGAAGGTCTCCCGAAGACGAGCTCATCTGAGAAGGACGGAGATCCGAACTACAAGGTAAAAACTTCAGTTATCCTCAGAAGCAAACATAGGGATGTCTCTTATTATAGAACCCCCCTTTTTCTACTTACGGCTCGCTGGAGGGCTGATTCCTTAGGGGAGATAGTGCGGCCGGGGCCTCCCCGGACGCAGGACCCTCTGGTGAAGATCTCTTCCCCCGCTTCGAGGCCCTGGCCTCCGGGTTTTCGGAAGCGGTCCTCTTCTCCCCTTGGAAGGAGGGATTCTCGGTTCCCCCTTTCCCCAAAGCCTCCTTGGTAGAGGCGGTAGTGTCCCTGTTCTCCCCTTCGCCTTCCTCTGAAGGCGCAACCTTCAGCATCCTGACCAGCACGAGATCCGGCACGGTCTCCGGGAGGGGGCCGAACACCGTATCAGTTTCGCTTGCGCTATCCACTCCTATTCAAGAGACGGTGGGTTAAAAGGCAAATTCAAGAAGGCACAAACAAACGGTGTGTCCAGACGCAGGGCCACTTACCTGAGCATCCGGGCGATTGCAGCTTAGGCCGGAATCCTCGGTCAATTCCGGACACATCTCTTGTGATCCGAAGAACAATTTATACATCTCCACGGGTGTCGTACCCATGAAGTGTTGGAGAGCTCGCGGCCCCTCGGGATTGAACTCCCACAGACGGAGGGGGCGACGCTTGCAGGGCAGGAGGCGCCGAATCAGCATAACCTGCATCACTACGACCAGATTGATCTCCCTCTCCTGGAGGTCTCGAATCCGGCCCTGCAATAGGGGTACGTCCTTTGACGGCCCCCAGTTGAGCCCTTGGCTGACCCATGACATCAGCCGCTGTGGAGGGCCCGAGCGGAAGATGGGCGGCGGCTTCTGCCTGCTGCCCCTGGGAGCGGTTATGTAGAACCACTCCTGCTGCCACAAGCCGAGCTCCTCCTGGAAAGAGCCCTCGGGCCATGGAGCGTCGGCCCTTCTGCTTACAACCGCCCCGCCGCACTCTGCTTGACGCCCCTCGATCATCTTCGGCTCCACGTCGAAGGTCTTAAGCCACAAGCCGAAGTAAGGGGTAATGCGGAGGAAGGCTTCGCAGACGACAATGAATGATGAGATATGAAGGATGGACTCCGGAGCCAAGTCGTGGAATTCCAACCCATAGTAAAACATGAGCCCTCTCACAAAAGGATCCATCGGGAAGCCTAAACCCCGACGGAGGTGGGACACAAACACGACGTTTTCGCCGGGCTCGGGGGTGGGAATGACTTGCCCTTTGGCGGGCAACCTATGCGAAATCTCGTAAGTCAGGTACTTGGCTTCTCGCAGCTTTAGCACGTCCTCTTCCGTGATGGAGGACGGCATCCATCGGCCCTGTAGGTCGGAGCCGGACATTCTAGAAGGTCCGAAGCGCTCGAATCTGGGGCTCTGGGTGTTGGAACTCGGGGCAAGGAGTAGATTCGATTGAGGATTGAAGAAAAGAAACGAGCCTTGGTCCCATTATAAAGAGGGAGAATACCAAGAGCCGTCCCCATGACCATTTGGGACTCGCCTCCGATAGAGGGAGCGTGGCAACGGGCGCGGTTGGGTTACCCACGTCCATATTGATGGGAATCCCGGAATAAGGGGAACACGATCTCTGCTTCGACAAGACGTGCCAAGGAAACCGCTTCGCTAAACGCGCTGAGGTGGTATAATAAAAAACGTTTCAAGTAAAAGCTTGGTGGTGGTGCGACATCACGCCACAAAATACGTCAGCAGATTGAACTTGTGTGCGTATTATTCTCTCTATGGTGGAATGTGGAATTTATTTTGCAGAGCCGGACACTATCCTGGTGTTCACGAATCTTCTATGAATTAATTCGGAGGAGGAACCCGCCTTGCAATGCCGAACAATATGCACGCCGGACTCATCGTCATTGAAGCCTGGTTCAGGGGCTACTGAGGGAGTCCTGGACTAGGGGGTGTACGGATAGCCAGACTATCATCATCGGCCAGACTCCAAGACTATGAAGATACAAGATTGAAGACTTCGTCCCGTGTCCGGATGGGACTTTCCTTGGCGTGGAAGGCAAGCTTGGCGATACGGGTATGTAGATCTCCTACCATTGTAACCGACTCTGTGTAACCCTAGCCCTCTCCGGTTTCTATATAAACCAGAGAGTTTTAGTCCGTAGGACGAACAACCATTACAACAATCATACCATAGGCTAGCTTCTAGGGTTTAGCCTCCTTGATCTCGTGGTAGATCCACTCTTGTACTAGCCATATCATCAATATCAATCAAGCAGGAGTAGGGTTTTACCTCCATCGAGAGGGCCCGAACCTGGGTAAAAACATCGTGTCCCTTGTCTCCTGTTGCCATCCACCTAGACGCACAGTTCGGGACCCCCTACCCGAGATCCGCCGGTTTTGACACCGACAGCGCCGATCGAGGACGGGTGGCTGGACACCGTCTCGGGGGCTGCTACCTCTACGGTGATAGAGTCGAATACCAACCCTGTCCTTTGTGAAGCTCGTGAGTCCAAGGTGCCGGACTCCTCTCCGGACTCCGAACCTTCCGTGCCCCTGCCAATGGAATCCGATTGGGCGCCGATCATGGAGTTCACCGCTGCAGACATCTTTTAGCACTCGCTCTTTGGCGACATCCTGAATTCACTAAAGTCTCTCTCTTTATCAGGAGAGCCCTGGCCGAACTATGGTCAGGAAGGTTGGGATGCGGACGTCAAAGAAATTCAACTCCCACCCACCACCCACTTTGTAGCCACTGTCGATGATTTAACCGACATGCTCGACTTCGACTCCGACGACATCGACGGTATGGACGACGATGCAGGAGACAACCAAGAACCAGCACCTATAGGGTGTTGGACAGCCACCTCAACTCACGATGCATATATGGTGGATACACCTAAAGGCAGCGATAACGAGGAACAACGGGACGCTGCGAAGGATAATTCCCTCGAAAAGAAGTCAAAATGGCGACGTAAGCGCCGCTCAAAGTCCCGCCTCTACAAAGACAGCACTCATACAGACCCAACCATAGAGCAGGGCGAACCGGTGGACAACGAACATGCCCTTGAGCAACCATCCGAACAGGATAACTTGGATAAACAATCCGTCCCCTACGAAGATAACTGTCCGGACAATCTCACGCCGGACACATCGCTGGAGCAGAAGAACCTCCACAATAGGCTCGTTGCCACGGCATGTAGCCTGAAAAAGCAGAAGCGGAAGCTCAAAACAGAAGAAGATGCACTCAGAATGAGATGGAGCAAAGTACTCAACACCGCAGACAAATACGGCGATAGTCGCCAAACAAAGAGCTACCCGAAGCGCAAACTACTGGCCGAATTTGACGAGGAGGCCGTAGAGCCCCCACAATCAAAGAACAAAGAGGCTGCCCGGTCGGATAGACGACCACATGGCAAACATAGAGCGGCAAGCGGCGCCACACACAAGCCGGCACGCAATTCGCATAAGGATCCGCACCAAAAGGATGGCCCAGTCAGGTCTATCTATGGGCCAAGAAAGCAAGCTCTAGAAAGCAATGCAACACGATGAGTATTCGAACATCACGGCACACCCAAATACAGGGGCGCCGCACACCCCCTATGTTTCACTGATGAGGTGCTGGATCATGAATTTCCAGCGGGATTCAAGCCCATAAACATAGAGGCATACGACGGAACAACAGACCCTGGAGTCTGGATTGAGGATTACATCCTGCACATACACATGGCTAGAGGAGATGACCTCCACGCCATAAAATACTTACCCCTCAAGCTCAAAGGGCCAGCCCGACATTGGCTCAAAAGCCTCCCGGAAAATACCATTGGAAGTTGGGAAGAGCTCGAGGATGCGTTTCGGGCAAATTTTCAGGGGACTTATGTCCGCCCTCCGGATGCAGACGATTTAAGTCACATAACTCAACAGCTCGGAGAGTCAGCCCGCAAATTCTGGAACAGGTTCCTCACCAAAAAGAGCCAAATAGTCGACTGTCCGGACGCTGAAGCCTTAGCAGCTTTCAAGCACAACGTCCGAGACGAATGGCTCGCCAGACACCTTGGCCAAGAAAAGCCGAGAACAATGGCCGCACTAACAAGCCTCATGACCCGCTTTTGCGCGGGAGAGGATAGCTGGCTGGCAAGATGCAACACCAGCAACCCAAGTACATCTGTGGTCAGGGTTGGAAATGGGAAACCACGACGCAACAAGGACCAGCGCCGGACCAAGGGAAACAGTCCGAAGAGCACGGCAGTCAATGCCGGATTCAAAAGCTCTCGGTAGAACAATAAAAAACTGCCCCTTAAGGACAACAGTGACAAGCTATCCAACCTAAACAAAATCTTGGACAAGATATGCCAAATCCACAGTACCCCCGGGAAGCCTGCAAACCATACCCACAGAGATTGTTGGGTCTTCAAACAGTCCGTCCAACTTAACGATGAACACAAGGGGCTCGATACACCAAGTGAGGACGATGATGAACCCGACAAGCAGAGCACCGGAAAACAAAAGAATTTCCCACAAGAGGTCAAAACAGTAAACTCACTTCAAGTGACAACAGGGAAAAATAGAGCGGCGCCCATTGAAATATGCGCCGCACGGTCTACCCCAGCGGAGTCCCAACACTGGTTGTCAAAACCAATCACCTTCGACCATCAGGACTACACCGGAAGTATCCGGAACACAGGATGGACCGCCTTGATATTAGATCCTATAATCGACGGACTTCAATTTACACAAGTCCTAATGGACGGCGGCAGTGATATAAACCTGCTATATCAGGACACAATCCGCAGAATGGGGATAGACCCAACCAAAATTCGCCATAGCAACACTTCCTTTCAAGGAGTGATGCCAGGCCCATATGCCCATTGTACGGGCTCTCTACTACTTGAAGTTGTGTTCGGCTCATCCGACAACTTCCGTTGCGAAAAGTTAGTCTTCCACATCGCCCCATTTAAAAGTAGCTATCAAGCACTATTGGGACGCGAAGCTTTTGCCTGCTTTAACGCAATACCGCATTACGCATCTCTTACACTTAAAATGCCCGGTCCACGCGGCATCATCTCATTAAAGGGAAACTTCGAGTGTTCCTCGAATACGGAAGAACGTGAGACTGCCTTGACAGCCACACACTAATCCGGCTTTGCTGATCAAAGCACCTAAATAGGTCATTCAGACCCCGGACATGGTTAGGCGAGTCCGGTATAAATAAACAAGGGGCTTACTAGCCACGTACCCCCTTACAAGGGGCTCCACGCATGTACAACAAGAGACAATAAAGCTCAATTTTATTCATTTTTTGAATCATACTCTGTTTATTTTAAAATACATTTTTGGCACGATCTTTTTTTCCAACTAAGTTCCTCTCTTTTATAGATGAACGCCGTGCTATACCCGTCCAGGATACGGCACAACGGAGACACAGGCGCAGACGTGCCGCAGGGACCCGTTGCAAGGATTCTCTTCAGATTAAAACCCTGCGTAAACCTTTTTTACTGTCTCTTGTTGTTACACATCCCCCGGTTTCTTGCTATAACCTAGGAGGAGGCTGGCGTTTTGACATCGGCCACGTCAGAAATTTTTGCACGTACCTAGACACTAGGGGCTTAGGGCATTGTTCTGCCCGTTTTCATAAAGACCGAATACCTTAGGGAGTGTTCGGCGTCTCGAGTTAGGCCTTATATGCATCAGCTCCGAATCATGTCTTTGGTCAAATGTTGGGTTTGCCCGGCTCCTGTGTTTTGCTGCCTTATGTTCCGCTCTATCGGCTAACGCGGCACCAGGAGAACTACTGCGATTGTGCCCCGGTTCGGCTGGGTGAGCACCTCAGTAGAGAAAACTGAAAACTGACTGTCATGATATAGCGTGAGACTGGTCAACCACTCAATGACCCACCGGAATGTTTAGAATTTCTTCGCATTAACGAAGGACCATTTCCCGGTCAGGCACATACGCACCCCGAATTCGGAGAGCGCGGTGCCCCTAGGGGCTATATAGTAGCCCCACCATCGAACTCCTATGGCTAAGTGAAAGTGATAAAGCATTATAGTCCGGTTGCCTAGTCTGCTATGATATCACCTCCTTCATAGGACCAAGACATTGGATTAAGTGTGAAAACGCGCTTTTTTTTGCAAACACCCCCGCACTATGTGCGTGGGGGCTGAAGCCGAAGATTGTCATCTTTCAGGTTATATACACATATACATTAACGGCCGCACAGGAGGTATTTCAATACTTGAACGCACAAGTATAAAAAGCCCTTATATTACATTGAAACATCGTTTCACAAATCATACATGTCATTAGAACATAATATCCTTCAAGCACTGCGTCTCTATTAAACGAGCGCCCTGCAGAACTTCCTCAAAATAGTGCTTGGCAGGTAAATGGCTTCTGTCCGAATCCTGGGATGCAACGTCGGTGGCCTTCATCTCCGTCCAGCATGCCTTGACACGGGCAAGAGCCATCCGCGCACCCTCTATGCATGTCGACCGCTTCATTGCATTGATATGCGGCACCGCACCAAGGAACTGCTGCACCAAGCCAAAATAACTGTTCGGCTCGGGCCTTTTCGGCCACAAATGAGTCACGACATCCTTCATGGCAAGTCCGGACAACCTATTCAGCTCAACCCATTCGGCTAACCGATTGGTTAATGGAAGTGGACGCTCTGGACTATGGAACTGCGACCAAAAGAGCTCTTCCATTCCGTGATCCTTTTGGCCTCGGAAGTGTGCGACCGCGTCTGCGGCACTCGCCGCCAAATCCAGATAAGCATCCTCCGCACCCCACAGCTGGCCCAACTGAGCATACTTAGGATCTGTAAACTTCCTCCACAGCAGAAAAGGCTTTCCAGCCGTAATATCTTCGTCCTGATGTAGCTCCTCTTTCATAGCTCTCATCGCAGAGCGAGCATCCTTGGCCTCAGTAGTGGCCTTTTTCAGTTCCTCTTGTTCCGCTCGCCCTTCTTTTTCAAGAAGCTCGCAACGGTCAGTAGCATTCTTCAACTTTACGGACATCTCGTCCATTTCTCTCCTGCTTCGGCAGTGAGCAGCCTGTTCGGCTTTTAGCTCTTCGGCCGCCCTCAAGGCAGCCGCATCACTTTTTCTGGCTTGCTCCTTGACTCGGGCTAGCTCCGCACGAAGGTTCTCCATAGCAGCAGCACCATCTGCATAAAGCATACATGTTGTAAGGCATGGGTGTCAAGCTCCCTTACCAGGTGTCCGCGGAGAAGTTGCATACCTTGTGACTCGTCAAGCCGCTTATTGACAAGCGCGATATCCGCATCCGCCACGTCAAGTTGCCGCTTCAGTTCAGCAAATTGATCAGTCCGGCTGGCCACTGGATGCTCCGCCACCTATATAGGATAGGCGACACCTTACAACTGATATTATGATCCTTAGCGCGCTATCACTTTCGACAACGTACCGAGTCTTAGGGGCTACTATCTATACAGGGCGCATTCTATATGCAAAACTGTCAGAAGTTATATCATTTTTGCATACCTCAAACCCCGTCAGTAAACTTCTGACGGCTTCATGCAATCCGCTCTCAGCGGATGAAATCCTTTCAATCACCATACCCATTAACGCACGCTGATCTTCTGAGATAGATGCTCGCCCGAGCAGATCCTTCAGCTCCTCCGACCGTACACCAGTTGGTGCCGGACCTCCCGGCCCCGCCGGATTAGGGGAAACCCTCCGCGACGACACCTCTGGGTCGTCCGCCCCGCATAACGGTGTGGCAGATGGAGGCGTTTCGCTGTCCATCATCTCCGGACGAAGATCCCCCGAAGATGAGCTCTGCTGAGAAGGGCTGAGATCCAAACTACAAGCTAAAACTTCAGTTATCTTCAGAAATAAAAATAGGGATGTCCCTTATTACAAAACTCCCCTTTCTACTTATGGCTCGCTAGAGGGCTGATTCCCTTGGGGAAATAGTGCGGCCGGGGCTTCTCCTGGCGCAGGACCCTCTGGTGAAGATTTCTTCCTCCGCTTTGAGGCCTTGGCCTCCGGATCTTCAGAAGCAGTCCTCTTCTCCCCCTGGAGGGAGGGATTCTTGATCCCCCCTTCCTTGAAAGCCTCCTTCGCGGAGGCAGTAGCTTCCCTGTTCCCCCCTTTGCCCTCTTCCAAAGGCGCAGCCTCCAGCATCTTGGTTAACACACGATCCAGCGTGGTCTCAGGAAGGGGGGCCGGACACCTTATTAGTTTTGCTTTCGCTATCCACTCCTGTTCAAGGGACAGCTCTTTAAAGGGCAAGTTTATGATAAATGTACGGATAGCATGTCCGGGCACAGGACTACTTACTTGAGTATCCAGGTGATTGCAGCTCAGACCTGCGTCCTCGGTCAAGTCCAGACACATCTCTTGTGATCCGCAGAACAGTTTATACATCTCCACGGGCGTCGCGCCCATGAAGTGTTGGAGAGCTCGTGGTCCCTCCGGATTTAATTCCCACAGATGGAGGGGGTGACGTTTGCAGGGCAGAAGGCGCCGAATCAGCATGACCTGCTCCACTACGACTAGATTGATCTCTCTCTCTTGGAGGTCTCGAATACGGCCCTGCAGCAGAGGAACGTCCTTGGACGGCCCCCAGTCGAGCCCTTTGTTGACCCATGATGCCAGCCACTGTGGAGGACCCGGGCGGAAGGCAGGTGGCGCCACCCATTTGGTGCCCCTGGGAGCGGTGATGTAAAACCACTCCTGTTGCCATAAATCGAGCACCTCTTGAAAAGAGCCCTAGGGCCATGGAGCGTCAGCATTTTTGCTTATAACAGCCCCTCCGCACTCTGTCTACTGCCCCTTGATCATCTTCGGCTCCACTTTGAAGGTCTTAAGCCACAATCCGAAGTGGGGGGTAATGCGGAGGAAGGCTTCGCATACGACAATGAACGATGAGATGTGGAGGATGGACTCCGGATCCAAGTCGTGGAATTCCAGCCCATAATAAAACATGAGCCCCCTCACGAAGGGGTCCGTCGGGAAACCTAAACCCCGAAGGAAGTGAGACACGAACACCACGCTCTCACCAGGCTCAGGAGTAGGAATAACCTGCCCTTGGGCAGGCAGCCTATGCGAAATTTCGCCGGTTAGATACCTGGCATCTCTCAGCTTTACCACGTCTTCTTCTGTGATGGAAGAAGGCATCCACCGGCCTTGCAAGTCAGAGCCGGACATTGTCGAAGGTCCGAAGCGCCTGAATCTGGAGCTTTGGGTGTTGGAACTCGAGGCGAGGGGCGGATTCGATTGAGATTGAAAGAAAGGAGCAGGCCTTGGTCTTGTTATAAAGAGGTTGAATACCAAGAGCCCTCCCCGTGGCCGTATGGGACTCTCCTTCGATAGAGGGGGCGTGCCAACAGGCACGGTGGGGTTACCCACGCCCGTATTGATGAGAATCCCGGAATAAGGGGACACGATCTCTGCTTTGACAAGACGTGCCAAGGAAACCGCTTCGCTAAACGCGCTGAGGTGGAACAGTAAAAACGATTCAAATAAAGGCCTGGCCGTGGAGTGATGTCACGCCACGGAATACGTCAGCAGATTGAACTTGTGTAAATGATATTCTCTCTACGGTGGTATGTGGAACTTATTTTGCAGAGCCGGACACTATCCTTGTGTTCAAAATCTTCTATGAAGAATTCGGAGGAGGAACCCGCCTTGCAATGCCGAAGACAATATGCGCGCCGGACTCGTTGTCATTGAAGCCTGGTTCAAGGGCTACTGAGGGAGTCCTAGATTAGGGGGTGTCCAGATGGCCGGACTATCACCGTTGGCCAGACTCCTAGACTATGAAGATACAAGATTGAAGACTCCGTCCTGTGTCCGGATGGGACTTTTCCTTGGCGTGGAAGGCAAGCTTAGCGATACGGATATGTGGATCTCCTACCATTGTAACCGACTCTGTGTAACCCTAACCCTCTTTGGTGTCTATATAAACCGGAGGGTTTTAGTCCGTAGGACGAACAACAATCATACCATAGGCTAGCTTCTAGGGTTTAGCCTCTCTGATCTCGTGGTAGATCTACTCTTGTACTAACCATATCATCAATATTAATCAAGCAGGAGTAGGGTTTTACCTCCACCGAGAGGGCCCGAACCTGGGTAAAAACATCGTGTGCCTTGTCTCCTGTTACCATCCGCCTAGACGCATAGTTCAGGACCCCCTACTCGAGAACCGCCGGTTTTGACACCGACACCTCCTTTTAATAGAGTACCGGACCAAAGCATTAGCACTTAGTGAATACATGAGCTCCTCAAACTACGGTCATCACCAAGAAGTATCCCGATTATTGTCACTTCGTAGTTGTCGGATCATAACACATAATAGGTGACTATAGACTTGCAAGATAGGATCAAGAACTCACATATATTCATGAAAACATAATAGGTTCAGATCTAAAATCATGGCACTCGGGCCCTAGTGACAAGCATTAAGCATAGCAAAGTCATAGCAACATCAATCTCAGAACATAGAGGATACTAGGGATCAAACCCTAACAAATCTAACTTGATTACATGGTAAATCTCATCCAACCCATCACCGTCCAGCAAGCCTACGATGGAATTACTCACGCACGGCAGTGAGCATCATGAAATTGGTGATGGAGGATGGTTGATGATGACGACGGCGACGAATCCCCCTCTCCGGAGCCCCGAACGGACTCCAGATCAGCCCTCTCGAGAGAGATTAGGGCTTGGCGGCGGCTCCGTGTCATAAAACGTGATGAAACTTTCTCTCTGGTTTTTTTGTCCGCGAAATGGAATATATAGAGTTGGAGTTGAGGTCAGTGGAGCATCAGGGGGCCCATGAGACAGGGTGTGGGCCCCCTGGCCTTGATTTTTTCGCCAGTATTTTTTATATTTTCCAAAAGTTATCTCCGTGGATTTTCAGGTCATTCCGAGAATTTTTGTTTTCTGCACAATAAACAACACCATGGCAGTTCTGCTGAAAACAGTGTTAGTCCGGGTTAGTTTAATTCAAATCATGCAAGTTAGAGTCCAAAACAAGGGCAAAAGTGTTTGGAAAAGTAGATACGTTGGAGACGTATCAACATACCCATAGGATTTTTATAGGCGGTTCTATAAGCAGTTCTATTGACCGTCGTTTGCAAGATTAATTTTATTTCTCTATTGCTCAAATCAACTTGACCACTAGACTGGGCATGATAAGGTGAAGCTATCCTATTGTTGACATCATATTTAGCTAGAAGTTTATGAAATGCACCATGAATAAAATGTGAACCACCATCAGTCATTAAATATCTAGGGACTCAAACCTTGGGAAGATAACTTCTTTACGCATATTAATAGACATGTCATGATCAACACTAGTAGTTGAAATAGCTTCTACCCACTTAGTAACATAACCAGCAACAACTAAAATGTGAGTATACCCGTTAGAGGAAGGAAAAGGTCCCATATAATCAAAACCCCAAACATCAAATGGTTAAATAACAAGTGAGATTCATAGGCATTTCCTAACATCTAACAATATTACCAATTCATTGACATTCATCACAAGAAAGGGGAACTTACGTGCATCTTTGAAGAGAGTAGGCCAATAAAAACTAGACTATAGTACCTTATGTGCAGTTCTATCTCCAGCATGGTGTCATCCATATGCCTCGGAATGACAGTTCCATAGGATTTGTTCATGTTCATGTTCATGCTCAGGATAAACCGTCTAATAACACCATCTACTCCTTTATATAAATGTGGGTCATCCCAAAAGTAATGTCCTAAATCAAAGAAGGACCTTTTCTTTTGTTGGTATGTGTAACTAGGTGGTATATATTTAAGCAACAATGTAATTAGCATAGTCTGCATACCAAGGACTATTACAAGAAGTAGAAGCATTCATAATAGCTAATTGTTCATCAGGAAAACTATCATCAATTGGTAGTGGGTCATTAAGAACATTTTCCATCCTAGACAAATTATCTGCTACAGGATTTTTAGCTCCTTTTCCATCAATAATATGCAAATCAAATTACTGAAGTAAAAGAACCCACCTAATCAGTCTAGGTTTAGCATCTTTCTTTTCTATAAGATATTTAATAGAAGCATGATCGGTGTGCATAGTAACTTTAAAATCAACAATGTAAGGTCAGAATTTATCACATGCAAAGACAACTGCTAAAATTGTTTATCGGTAGTAGCATAATTATTTTGAGCATTGAAAGTGCTAGTTATCGACTAGAGGGGGGTGAATAGGCGATTTTTATGAGAGTCTTCAAAACACGATGGCTTTGAAGACAAACAAGCAAACTAAACCTATATAGTAAGCAGCGGAATGAAAACTACACTAGGCAAGCATTAGTCAAGCACACAATATAGTGAAAGCACGAAGACTAACTGCAGCTAGGTAGACAGGATCAGGATGGAAGACAGTACGAAGCCAAACAGATATAAGTCTTCACACAGTGAAGTCAAATGAATCAGGCAGGCAAGCAATGACTTTACGAAGACAAACTTAAAAGTAATGAGAGTAGGGGATAGAACCAGTTGCTTGGGGAAGACAAGGATTTGGTGGACCAGTTCCAGTTGATGTGACAACTGTACGCCTAGTTAGGGAGGCTGAGTTTGAACTCAGAACACCGTGTCTTCACCTTATTCCCCTTGAGCTAAGGACACCCAGTCCTCGCCCAATCACTCTGGTAAGTCTTCAAGGTAGACTAAAACCTTCACAGTTTTCATTCACCGGCAATCCACAATGACTCTTGGATGCTCAGAATGCAACGCCTAACCGGCTGGAGGATTCACAATCCTCAAGTGTAACAAGTCTTCATATCACGCGGACAGAAAGACTTCAGTGATGCCTAACACACTTTGGCTCTGGCTCTTTTGGGCTTAGTCCTCGCAAGGATCTCTCTCTCAAATGCTTCGGAGGTGGGTTGCTCTCAAATGACAAAAGTCGTGCACTAACTCTGAGCAGCCACCAATCTATGGTGTAGGGGGTAGGCTATTTATGGCCAAGTGGCAACCTGACCTGATATGTCCTAAATGACCCTGGGTCACTAAGGAACTGACACGTGTCCAACGGTCGGATTTCAAACACACATGGCAGCTTGGCTTGGGCGACAAGCAAAGCTGACTCATCCAGCTCTGGATAAGGTTTATGCTCATTGTCTTTGCTCGAAGACATAGGGTTTGGTTGGGCATCACATCAGTCACTCTGACTTTGTTCACTTGGAACCCAGTTAATAGTACGGTGGCTCTTATGACTCAATAAAGAAGAAAGGAAACTATGAAACAGCCATGTCTTCACACTCCATAGTCTTCAAGTGAATATCTTCACACATCATAATCTTCATCGTGAATGTCTTCACAAACCACCATTGTCTTCAATGTCTTCACACATTTTTAGGGGTCATCTCTGGTAGGTAAACTGAATCAATGAGGGACTACTACCTGTGTTATCCTGCAATTCTCACAAACACATTAGTCCCTCAACCACGTTTGTCATCAATACTCCAAAACCAACTAGGGGTGGCACTAGATGCACTTACAATCTCCCCCTTTTTGGTGATTGATGACAAACTGGTTGAAGTTTTCAACGGGGATAAAAGTATGTGAAAGTTCAGTTTTGTGAGCGTTGTCTTCATAGATCAAAAGAGGCTCCCCTGAAGATGTGCATATAAGTAGTTTGCTTTTGAATGCAAATGCACATGGCAGGTTTTGCTTTGTGGAGTCCATCTTCAATGTATGAAGACAATTCATCATGCATATATGAAAGTAATGAAGATAATGATATGCATAATGAAAAATGGATGTCTGCAGAATGACTTCATGCGGAATTTATCATCGCATCACGACGTAGTAGCAAAAGTAGTAGATGACCATCAAGTTTAAGTGTTACAACTCAAGAGCCAAATAGTTTCAAAAACGAGAGTTGCAAGCACTTAGCACAAATTAAGGCAAACCTCCCATATGGACCCGCTTGAAGAATACCAACCTCATATGCTTCTCCCCCTTTTGTCAGTAAGGAGCAAAAAGGTTTGAAGACATAGAGTTTCGACGCGTTCCCAGTTAGAGACGATGTTGGAGTAGCAGGGTCGACGTTGGAGTTTGGTGGTGCAGAAGGGCCTGGGGCAGCATCTTGATGTAGTGAAGCTAATGCTGGTGAAGTGGCATCGTCTTCTTCATCGACGACTCTCGCAACAACAGTTGCAGCCACAGATGAGTACTCAAAATCTTCAATAGAAGGTGTTTGACGCCAACTTGCAGATTGTGGTGGCCTGGAGTCAAACTTGAATTTCTCAGTGAAGCCATCCTCGCGAAGATCATCTTAGCAGAGCAAGGTAAGGCTCTTCCAGGACCACCGACAGGCTTCATGAGCAACAAAGCAGTTCTTGGTGGCCAGATTGCGAATGCGGTTGACATCCACTAGAAGACTCTACATTCAGCGTTTCAGCCATTCATGATGTTTATCATGCTTCTGATGCAAAGATACCAGAACCTCACGGTCATTGAGGACACATGAACGCTTCCGAGGCCTTTGAGCAATTGTACTGGCAGTGGCTTCAGTATTGGCGCGATGCGGCATACGCAAGTTGCCAGCCGGGGATAGTCAGGAGTAGCAGAGTTTGGTACATGAATGCCTTCAATAGGTTGGGTGAAACTTTGATATTTAGCATTCTACAGTTGGAGTGGCTTCTTTGCTGGATTATAGTGGATGGCTTCATAGGACATGTCAACATCAGGCAGAAATATGACATGATTGTGTGCTGAAGGTTGATAGTCAACTATGGAATGAAGCTTGATGCGACACATGATCCAGGGGGCATAGAACTTCAGGCCAAACATATCAATTCCAGAAGCAGCCAGCTGACGAATGAAGAAATCATGAGTGTTGAATCTTATGCCATTGACAATATAGAAGACCAATGTCTACATGGCGCCTTTGAGTTTAGCTCCAGAAGAGTATCCTTTGATTGGCCATAGAGTACGCCTCAGAATGTGATAGACTATGTGGATCAAGTATTCAAGGTCTTCGACAAGAATTCTTTAGGGTATTCAACGTCTTGGGGCAATGGCTTCATCATGCTCAGCATCTGACTCATATTTGGCTCGGGCTTCCGAAATATGCTCTGCGGCTCATCTTGATAGAGCTGACAACCTGGTTCATTTAACTCACCAGGAGTGGGCAGGGAGGTAAGCTCAATGACGTCCTGAGCTTTGGCTTGATGATGAACATCTATTATCATCCACTCAAGGACCCAGGTCTTCGGATCCCTGTTGTAGCCTCGAATGTGCAAGGTTGCATAGAACAACAACAGAAGCTCTTCATTACAGTGCTCCTTGTTAGTCACAAAGGACAGCAGCCCAACATATCTAAAACAATCAAGTGCCTCTTCAAGGCACTTGATTGTTTCAGAGATGTTGGGCTGCTTCAAGGCATGGCAGCCCAGCAACAACATCACAATCCAGACGCTTATGAGGAAAGATCCAGTCTTGGTTGTAGAGGATGTATGAGTAATAGCTTCATTGATGTCGGCTCCAAAACATGCCAGAGGAGATCTTGGGCTTCGTGTATGGATTTTTGGTGCTATCGAAGAATGTGTTGTGCTCTCTAAAGCTCAGCACACTAAACGAGCCGTACGTCGTTGCAGCACTGGGAAGCCTTGGCAGTCTTAGCTTAGGCTTCAAGGTTCGAGGCCTCTGCTCCACGTGATAATCATATTGTGGCCCGAGAGCAGCGGGTGGTACCATTATAGGCCATCTAACAGTTACCTACTCACCTTGATAGAATGCGCATTACATGGTATGAGGCCTTGGTGGAGGAACGACATCATCAGAAGTGATTGGTTGTTCAATGTTGTCAGGTGCTGCATTGGCTTCGGGCTCCACAGTCTTCAGCCATGACAATGTCATTGGTTTCAGTATTGTTTCCACATTGGCTTCAACCTCCATCTCTTCAATGACTGGAGGGTCTGGCACAAGCACATTCTCGGCTTGTATGACTGGATCACTGGCAGGGGGAGTGGCTTCTCTTTCTTCTTCTCTTTCTTCATTGGCTGATGCAGCCGAAATGTCTTCGGCAGCTTTTGCTTCGGACTCTTGAGGAGTCGCAGAGGGGATGGCATCAGGGAACACTTAACATGTTACTGAGCCAGTTTGTTGCACATCCGCCTCTGGTATGCTTGACATGGATGCCTGAGACCTGGGACCTCTGCGAAGCCTCCGGAAGGAAGGCGACGCCTGTGCTGAGGGGATAGTGAAATTAAATTCATCAAGACTTTCTTGCCGAGTCTCAAGCACCGAAGTGGTGACTTGAGCTGGAGGAGTGCACAGAATAGCTTCATCATGCATTGGTAGATCATGAGTGATTGGCATCATAGGACGAGGAGTCAGAGGACATACTGATCAATTCAATGCTCGTCGAAGCAGGCAATGATACCAAGGGTGTTGGTTCAAGCTGAGGAAGGACTTCATCATCATTCACATTGTCTTCACGACCAATGCCTTCAGCAGTGTTGGGGTCAGCAACTGGAACTTCTTCATTTTCTGGAGCCTCTGTGGTAGCAGGCTCATGGACTACAAGGCGGCGCTCACGATTGGCGGAGGCAGGTAGGGCAACTGAGATGGGTTGAACAATGAGGGGCTCTAGGGCATCAGCACGCTCTTTTCTTGAGGACTTAGAACCCTTTGTCTTCAATTTATTCTTGGAGGGAGCATCATCAGATGTATCTTTGTGCTTCCTGTTCCTAGTTTCGGCTTCAGCTTGCCTAGTCTTCTTGAGTTCATAAGCGGCAGAGGGGACCTTTGGCTTTGAGCCAGTCATGCTGGTAGGGAAGACAATGCTTGGTTGTCCCTGCCTTGGAGCATTGGGATTAGCTTCTGCAGGTTTCTTGCTTTTCTTGGCAACCATCCTAGGGTCGATGTCAGGACGCCCAAGAGCCTTTCTCTTTTCAGCTTCATTGTGTGCTTGCACACATTTCTGAGCATAATACTTCATGTGCTCACATGAGCCTTTGGCTTCTTCACACTTCTTGTTGAATTCAGCCTTGAGCTCTTTCATCATCTTCTTGAAGATTGGCACATTAGCCACATTGAGCTTGTGCATGTGCTTCTTGAAGTGTGCCTTCTCATGGTCAATCTTGTTCTTGAGCTTGATGATTCTCTAATCAAAGGCAAGTTCATTTGCAATGGCTCCATGAAAGGCAACACTGATGTCCACTGGCAGCTGCAGATCATCAAGGTTGATGCGTTGGTCCTCAAACCATTCATCAATGAAGTTGTTCAAAATGCCAGCATCAAAGAGGGGAAGATCCTAGAAGATCTCAGCCTCCTGTTTGCTCTTGATCAGCTGTTCCAGAGCATCATCTACAAGATCTTCATCACTTGACAGATCAATAGTGTTTTCCTCATTGCGCAGGACGACATCTGGAGTGAGAGCCTGCCGAGAAACTTTCTTGGGCTTTGGCTTCTTGGTCCTCTTGGACACGCGAGACAGATCTTCTGATTGCACACTGGCTTCAGCAGGTGCAGTTTTCAATGGCTTCTTTGTTGAAGCTTTTGGAGCAGCAGTAGAGGGCTTTGAAGCTTTAGACTTCTTCTTCTGCTTCGATGGTGAAGGAGCATCATCAGAGTCTTCATCTTCAGCAGATTGCTCCACAGTGGTCCTTTGGGCAGCAATGTGAGACAGAAGCCCATCGAAGTTGGTGAAGGGACCAATTCTATTTTCATTGGCTTCACATGTACCATCTGGCCTTGGTGCAGACGGACCAGGGTTTAAGTCAAGTCCAAACTCCTTCTGGTTCTGCTTGGTAGAATCCTTGACAAACTGGAAGTTGCGCTTGAAAAGATCATCAGCACGATACCATAGAAGATATGATGGGTTGGCATTTTCGGGCTGAGGTCCTCGGACCATGCATGTATAGAACTTTTGAGCAATAGCTTCAGGTTTTGTCTTCGGTGCCAAGTTCTTGTAAAGAATATCGCCCCACGGGTGCTTGATGGCATTCTTCTCAGCATATTCAGGTGTCACGAAGTTGTACTTGAACCACTGCTCAGCCCAACATCTTCGAATCCATTGGATTATGTTCTTGCGCTGTGTATGTCTCTCTTCAGGATCAGATTTGTTGAGCTGATACAGATCTGGGGGTAGGTCCAGAGGAGTATTGCCACAGTGTTGTCTGCCGCATTTCCTTGCAGATTTCTTAGTGGCCATTGGATTCAGATGGATTGGCTTCAGAATAGTGAAAGTCTTCTGTCGACTTGTCAAACAAGAACTGGCTTCAGGAGATCCAATATGACACTGTAAGAATTCTGCAAATGAATGCAGACTCTGAGAACCAAGGGATTATCCCACGTACATGTACCTGTGACAGCATTAGAGATGCGAGGGAAGGGGAAGAGGCCATATGCATTCTCACAATATTTTGAAGATAAATCAGTTTAGAAGACATTGACCTCACAGTGTGAAGACATTCACTTATTTGAAGGCAGTCGGTTCTAGATTTGTACGAATCCAAGAATAAGTACAAGTGAGGAATCTAACTAGTTGTGAAGCATAAGTGAACATGCTTTGCAATATATGAGATGCAGAAAAAGGAAAGATCCAGATTTGGAAGTTTCGAAACCACTTTCGGGTGAAATTGACAGATTTGATGAATCTAAAAGGAAGTAAATTGAGTTTTATTTACTACAGAGGAACTGCTAGACGAGGCAGAACGGATGCCGAGCAGTCCAATCTCTCGTGCACTAACTTGGAGATGGAAGACACCTACGGTGGCGGCGGAGAAGACGAGGTCCATGGCCGGCGTGAGGATGGCGTTGAAGAAGTCACGACAGCTAAGGGTTTCGTCTCCGGCGTCGACACGAGCTAGCGGTGGCGCTAGGGTTTGAGCGAGATGGTGAGGTAGAAGAGGAGATAATGACTACGTGGGCATGTATTTATAAGGAGGAGGGTGGCTCAGCGCAATTACGCGGGTGCCCCTTGTGGTTCACATCTGAAGGACATGTGGCATGCATGCAACTTAGAAGGAGTTGAACCATGTTCCCACGCACGCTTTGATTGTTAGGTGGTCGTTCCGGCTTCTCTGGTTTTCAGGCAAAGGACAAGACTTTAAAAGCAGTTTATAAAGTGTGTCTCTTTATCTTCAGCTGACAAGGACACAGTGAAGATATTTGACAGGTGTCAACGGAATGCATATGACTAGATAGGAAGAATTTTAGGGAGTAGCACAGAAGGGATTAGGGTCCGATCACATTAACTTAGGTCAAAAAAATAGCAACTTGAAGACATATCTATAAGTGAATGTTGTAGAGGATAGAACGCATATATAGTATTGAAGATAAATCAACATTACGAAGACGTAGATTTTGAAGACAAATAAATGTTGAATACAATGCAATCATGACGCCAAATGAAAATCTTCAAGAAGGTGTGGTGGTGGTGTTACCCACCGTATAGGAAGTATTAGACCCAGACACGGCGCACAATTATCGTGGCGCTCCGAAGTCAAATTCCACATTAATGTATTCACACTCAGAGGGTAAGTTGCATTAATTGAAGAAATACGTCACTTTGTGTGTTGCACATCTAATTCATCAACATGCATAAGCGTTAGGATGCGTGTCCATTCACTGGACATTTGAGGATTCTAAGATATTTAGCTCACACCGTAGCTTGCAAAACCTTTTCTCATCCAAGGGCTTTATGAAGATATCTGCTAGTTGCTCTTCAGTGTTGACGTTAACGATATCAATGTCTTCCTTGATGACATGATCTCTGAGAAAATGATGAAAAATCTCAATGTGCTTTGTCTTCGAGTGCTGAACTAGATTCTTGGCAATCTTGATGACGCTTTCATTGTCACCCACTCTTCATGTTGATGCCATAAACCTTGAGAGTTTGCTTCATCCATGGAAGTTGAGCACAGCAAGATCCAGCGCAATGTATTCAGATTCAGCAGTGGAGAGTGATACACGGTTCTTCTTCTTTGAAGACCAATAGACAAGTGATCGTCCAAGAAAGTGACATGTGCCTGATGTAGACTTGTGATCAACCTTGTCATCAGCATAACTAGCATCTGATTATCCAACTAGATCAAACGATGAGCCCTTTGGATACCATAATCCTAGTGTTGGGGTGTGAGACAAATATCGAAGAATTCGCTTCACAACAAGGTGATGCAATTCCTTCGGTGCCGCTTGGAATCGGGCATACATGCAAAGGCTAAGCATAATATCAGGCCTAGATGCACATAAGTATAGTAAATAACCAATCATGGAGCAATATACCTTTTGATCGAACTCTTTACCGTTGTCGTCAGGGCCAAGATGACTTTTGGTTGGCATTGTTGTCGTGTACCCTTTGCAGTCTTACATTCCAAACTTTTTTAGGCAATCCTTGAGGTATTTTTCTTGCGATATGAAGATGCCATTGTGCCATTGATGGACTTGAAGACCAAGGAGTAACTTCAGCTCTCCCATCATGGACATCAGATATTGCTCTTGCATCATGTATCCAAACTCATCACTGTATCTCTTATCAGTGCAGCCAAAGATGATGTCATCCACATATATTTGACACGCAAATAGTTCACCATCATAAGTCTTCATGAAGAGAAAGGGATCTATTGAACCAGGTTTGAAGCCTTTTCTCTTCAGGAATTCGTTCAGTGTGTCATACCTAGCGTGAGGTGCTTGATTGAGGCGATATAGTGCCTTATTGAGCTTGTACACCATATCATGATGCTTAAGATTTTCAAAACCAGGCGGTTGAGAGACATACACTTCTTCTTCGATTTTTCTGTTCAGAAAGGCACTCTTCACATCCATTTGGTACAGAAGAATGTTATGAAGGTTAGCATAGGCCAGCAGTATGTGAATGGCTTCAAGCCTAGCCACAGGAGCAAAGGTTCCATTGAAGTCGATTCCTTCCACTTGTGTGTAACCTTGAGCGACGAGACGAGCTTTGTTTCTGAAAACTTGTCCAAGTTCATCTTGCTTGTTGCGACAGATCCACTTCATGCCAACGATATTGTGCCTACGAGGATCAGGGCTGACAAGCTCCCAGACATTATTCAGCTCAAATTGTTGGAGATCTTCTTGCATAGCTTGAATCCATTCAGGTTCCACGAAGGCTTCTTTGACTTTCTTGGGTTCAGACACAGAGACAAAAGCAAAGTAACCGCAGAAGTTTGCCAGTTGCGTAGCTATTGATCGAGTGAGAGGACCAGGTGCAGTGATGCTATCGATAGTCTTCTCAATCTGGACTTCATTTGTGACCCGAGGATGAGCTGGACGAAGATTTTGATCGACTGACTATTGTATTCATCATCAGCATTGGCTTCAGACTGAGCATTGTCTTCATGTTGATTAGGTGCAGAAATTATGATCTCATCCTCAGCCTGTTCCTCGGTGGGTATGATTTCTCCAGTACCCATCAGCCTCATAGCTTCATCTGGTGTACCTTCATCTACCACATTTGGTAGGTGCTCTCTTTGCGAGCCATTAGTTTCAAAGAACTGCACATCTACAGTTTCAACCACTTTGTAGTGAAAGAGGTTGAAGACTCTGTAGGTGTGCGAGTCCTTTCCATAACCAAGCATAAAACCTTCATGTGCTTTCGGTGCGAATTTAGACGTGTGATGTGGATCCTTGATCCAGCACCTCGCACCAAAGACTTTGAAGTAACTGACGTTTGGCTTCTTAATAGTCAGAAGTTCACAAGATGTTTTCTTGAAGAACTTATGAAGATAAACTCTGTTGATGATGTGGCATGCAGTATCAATGGCTTCGGGCCAGAATTTTCTTGGGGTCTTGTATTCATCGAGAATTGTCCGTGCCATCTCAATGAGCGTTCTGTTCTTGCGCTCCACTATGCCATTTTCCTGAGGTGTGTAAGGAGTAGAGAACTCATGTGTGATGCCCAAGGTATCGAGATAAGTTTCGAGGCCAACGTTCTTGAACTCAGCGCCATTATCACTCCGGATGTGCTTGATCTTGATGCCACAATTCGTCATGGCCTGATTTACGAAGCGTCTGAAGACATCCTGCACTTCAGTCTTATAGAGAATTATGTGTACCCAAGTGTATCTCAAATAATCATCAACAATAACGAAGCCATAGAGATGTGCAGTGGTAGTAAGGGTAGAGTAATGAGTAGGGCCAAATAAGTCCATGTGAAGCAGCTCAAAGGGACATGAGGTAGTCATGTGTGACGCCCGGATAATTAAGCTACAGTAAATCTCTGCTAATGACACCACGTCACCACTATTACTGTTAATAAACTCGCATTGATTCTAATCCCCGTTCAAATTCAAATTTAAAATAAAGTCAAATAAATTATTTCTTCAAGCAGTAAAATTAAAATGTTCAAAGTGTGGCAAATAATCCATTGATATTTGTCATGTTGGAACCAACCTCTCTTGAATTCCCAAAATGCCCCTGGGACTTAATTTTGCTCCAACAGCAATTAAATTGACCTTTTCAATTTCTAAAAAAACGCTTGAACAATTCCATTGGCCCTCAAACATTTTAGGCAACACCACAATGTTGTGCCTGAATTATTTGCTAAGTTTACATTCAACAAAAATCATTTGATACCTTGATTCCATCCAAAACAGTACCTATCCTTTTAACAAAAAAGTTTATATTTATATATCTATTTATAAATGAAAGGCCACCCCACCACAACTAGGACTTGGCCCAGCAGGCTGCCAGGTTGCCAGGCCGGCCCAACCGCGCCCTCTACTAACCCCCCTGGGCACCAAAACCCTAGCGTCACCCCCACTCCCCCAAGCACGATCCCCTCGCTCCTCTCCCTGATTCCCCACCCGATCTGGATCGGGGGCAGCAACCATGCTCGCCTCTCCATCGCCTCCTGCACGGCGCCTGCCCCCCTCGACACGGGCTGGAACGAGGGCTCGACCCCGCGGCACCCCGAGCCCCGGCACGACGTCGTCGCCGCTCACCACCACCTCGCCACGGCGTCGCCTCGTCTTTGTCCTCCTCCCCATTGGATGCCCCCGCGCATCGACGCCCCCCCTGCTCACCAACGTTGGTGAGGCTCCGGCCTCTCCCTCCTCTTCCCTGTTTTGGCCACGCGCCCGCTGGCTCCTGCTCGCGCCCGTTGCTCCCCGCGCGTTTGCACCTTTGTGCGCCAGCCCGCCCCGCACCCAACCCCGCCGTGACAGGCAGCTGGCCCCGCCCGGGCCGACTTCTGTCGCCCCGCTACTGCCGCTCCACTGCCACAACCACTGGACGCACCTGCCGCGCCCCTAGCCCGCGCCTCCGTCCGTCGCGTTGCGGCTCTGCTCCGCCAGCGCCACTGCTTCCTCCGCCGTCGCCCGTGCCCTCAACCCACCGTCCGCGCCCTCACGTGCTCACCACGCCCGTACTGCGATGGCTGCGCGCGCCCGTCCTAGCCGCGCAGCCCACCCCGCTAGCTCCGGCCACCGCCGTAGAATACTCGCGCCTCCCGCTGCCCTTGCTACACTCGCCGGCCGCCCTCTCCTCCTCCTGCGGCCGCGTCACCGCGTCCACCCGCATCGTCGCGCCTCCCGGCTCACCTCGCAGCTGCGTGCTACTGGTGGCACCGCAGCCGTCCCGCACCACCCACTCACCACCGCGCCGGCGCCCGTTGCCTCTCCATCGGCCAACCGCTCCCCACCCCCCTCCCTGCGGTGCCGCTCTGGCTGAAGCCCAATGAGGGATGGCGCCAGCGTCCGTGCCCCCACGGGCTCCGCCCATCATGGCCGCCACCCCTAGTGCCCTCGGTCTTGGGCGCGCACACCCACTGCCCTTTAACCCGCCGCGCTGGGCTGGCCTTGAGCCACTGCCAGTGGGCCCCAGCGCCCAGGCCCCTGTTTACTTTAAAAAAATGTAAAAATGATAAATATTAATAAATTAATTAATTAACTAATTAAACGCTTAATTCACTTAATTAATTAAACTTACTTAGACTAATCACCTATTTTAGTTAACTAACTATTAGACTAGACTAAACGGTGTATGACACGGGGCCACACCCTGTTGACTAGTCAAACGTTGACAAGTCAACTGGGACCCCCTAGCCCACCTGTCAGCCACTGGGTGCACTTTTGTGTACCGTGTGCTAGGTGCACCTAGCATTTTAGCATTTATTTTCAAATTAATAATAATAATAGAAAATCAATTAAACTTTAGAAATTAATATAAAATAGACCGTAGGTCCGAGCAAAAGTTTTATACACGAAAGTTGCTCAGAATGACGAGACAAATCCGAATACACGTTTCGTTCGACCGCCACACGTCCCTCTCATAGCAAACGTCGAACATTTCCCCTCTGGTTCATCTGTCTAACAGACGTCCAGAACCGGGAAAACTTTCTCGGACGTTTCCCCCTTCGCCAGTATCACCTAGCACTGCATTAAAACACCTCTAGCACCGCTTTATTGTCTTGTTATGCATATATTTGCGTGTATTTACTCTTTCTTCCCCCTATTCTCTCCGGTAGACTCCGAGACCGCTGCTGATGTCCCTATGATCGACTACGTGATCGACGACACTTCTACCCCTTTTCAGCGGAGCTTCCAGGCAAGCCCCCCTTTGATCATCCCGATATCGCCCATTCTATTCTCTCATGCTTGCATTAGATTTCGCTACTGTAATTGATTGCTCCTATTCTGATGCATAGCTTGCTTTTGTACTTGCTATTGTACCTTATCTGCTTATCCTAAACTGCCTAGTAGAGGTTGGTTAGTGATCCATCAGTGACCCCCACCTAGTCCTTGTTGTCCCTGCTTCATCATCGATGACTCGATCAACGTGATCGACGACCAGAGCCCGATAACTCACATCACATCACAACCCCTTTGTTGCTCGACTCTGCAGGGATACTATCGAGTGTCGAGGGTGATACCTCATAACGCACTCCTGATGATAACTCTGTAGTGTAGCTACTCGGTGGTGTTCATCGAGGGTGATTCCTCCTTGACCACCCCCGATATGACTCTGTCGTGCAACCCCTCAAGTGTGAACCACGAGGGTTGTTCCTCTTACGATCACTTTGGTGATTACATTGAGTGGAATCCACCAAGGGTGATCCCTCGGGTTTTCCACTTGATTTTTGGACACGCGGTTACCTTGACTTTACTTGAGACCTTGGTGAAAGTCGGGCGGTCTCGGAGAGCACCTGCAAGATAATTACGTGGCACGACCTGGCATCCCGGGCCCTTGCCACAAGTCCACGAGACAGGGCGACGGGGTCACATCAATCGTGAGTCTCTGCTCGTCTCCGTAGGATAATAAAACACTCATGGTTTGGGTATTTGTTCTGAGTTGGCCTTTGGCCTTTACGCACTAACCACCACGCGGGAATAGTTATGAGCCTCGGCGTCGTGGTATCAGCTGAAGCTTTGTCAGATGTCCAGTTCAACATTGCAGCATGGCCTGGTTGGCGCCCCAGTGGAGGTGGCCTGGATCGCCCTGCACGCAACAATCTAGAGTGCAACGGGCGATGGGCCCAGACCTCGGAGTGCTTAGGATGTAGATCGGCGGGGACCTCTCTACTGAGCCTAGGTAGTGCTGCAACATGTTGATCTTCCGGGGCCGGGCATTGACCCAGAAAAGTATGTCCAGCCAGAGTAATCAAGCGTGTTGGAAAACGTGGTGCACCCCTGCAGGGAAGATTATCTATTAATAGCCATGTCCTCGGTAACGGACGTTCAGACTTATATCCTGATCTTATACAACTAGAAATGGACACTTAAGGTATGTGGCTCCAAGATTGCTTTCTCACAGGGAGTCGAGGAAGGATCTTTGGGCGTTGTTTCTACAACATGTTTGATAAATATTAAATTGGTATTCTTTACTCTTGTACATGCAAGATGCTTGGAGCTGCTTGAAGAAGCTAGTCTTCGATAGGCTAGGCCTTCCCCTCTATTCTGGCATCTATAGTTCAGTCCACAGATACAACCCTTCCTTTTGATAGCAATGCATACATAGTATAGATCTTATGCTTGCGAGTACTTTCGATGAGTACTCATGGTTACTTTGCTACCCCTTTCCCCCCTTCTTTCTTATTTCCAGTTGATGCAACCAGATGGTGGATCCCTGGAGCCAGATGCCACCACCAACGGATACTGCTATGTGGATACCGCCGACGACCAGGAGTAGTTAGGAGGTCCCAGGCAGGAGGCCTTGCCTCTTCGATCGTTGATGTCTGTGCTTGCCTTCTTAAGGCATCCTTGTTTAGCTTATGTATGTACTCAGATATTGTTGCTTCCGCTGACTTTTGTGTATCGAGCTATGTATTCAAGACCTCGAGGCTGCTGGCTTGTAATATAAAGCTTGTATTTATTTTAATTTGCGTTTAGAGTTGTGTTGTGATATCTTCCCGTGAGTCACTGATCTTGATCGTACACATTTGCGTGTATTATTAGTGTATGATTGAACTGGGGGCGTCAAAAGTAGCTATCAGAGCTGACTGCCTGTAGGATCCCCCTTTCCAACTCCTTGGCCGAAGTTGAGTCTAGTCTTGAAAAACTGTTTTTCTAACATGGTTGTGTGGCTTACGGGCCCATGTTGCCATTGGGTGGTATTAGGATCTTTTACTCCTCGACCTTTACTCTGGGACTCTAATCTCTCTTCTATTCGGGTCAAATGATTTTGTTAACTCTAACTCTAGGTTCTCGTAAATACTTTCTACCGGAGAGCCCCTCACTCCAGATGATTGTTTGGTGCACCAGAATTCTGAAGATACTCTCCGATGTTTCCCGAGACCCTTGTGCCCTTCGTCATTGCGATTCATACCACTGATAAATCCTTTTGGGTAACATCCTACATTTGTCATTCATACCTTCATATCCAGTTGCTCTTGTTATTAAAAGATGTCCTGGAATACTCTCTGGTGTTCCGAGAATCTTTTATGCTTACTGCCCTGATGTTCCTTGCCGCATGAATAACCCTATGAATAATTCCTCACACTTTTCGAGGATTTGTTCATTCCTAGTTGATCAAGTGATCCACAAGATACTTTGAAGTACCATCCGATCTTCTAATAATCCTCTCCAACTATTGCTCTGCTAATACTTATCTGCTTGCATTATGGTGTCACAGCCCTAGAAATCCTCTTGTAATTAGTGGCATAGCATCCATGCATCATGTTTAAATTTAAAGAAACTTGAAATGGGGATTGTTTAAACCCTAGCACCAAATGAATTCAACTAGGGTCAAAATAAAATCTTTTTCATTGAACTCAAAATGCCCTCTAAAAATGTTCAACATTTCTGGTTTGAGGTGGAAGCATCTACCAAAAATGGTTTATATTTTTTCAGGACATATTGGGCTGTGAATTAAATCATACCCTATTTGCATTTGGGAATTTAAATGCTATACAATATTTTAAATGCTCAAATAATCATAAACTAAAATGTTTGCTGTTGGTTATATTCCAAACAGTGGCATTGAGCAGTTTCATGATTTCTGGATCTGTTGAAGTATTTTTAATAAAGCCCTGATGTTACAGAATAATAGAAAAACAAAAACAATTAGAAGAGAGGGAGAGAAGGACTTACCTGGCGCCAGCAACCGGCCCAGCTCCTGTGCTGGCCCACCTACGTGGCCCAGCCAACTAGCCTCCCCCCTCTCGTCTTCCTCGCGACAGAAGGACGCCGGGCGTGTGCCCCGTGCACGCGGCCATGCGCCCCGGCCACCTCCTGCTTGCCGCTCCCCCTCCACGCCTGAACGCCTCTAGGAGATGCCACGCACCCCCCCTGGACCTCTCTCACTCTCCCCCCATGCTTTCCCCCTCCTCTGTCTCGCTCTCCTCCCCATAGCCGAGCACTGTCGTCGCCACCGACGCCGTTCGCTGTAGCTGCAGCCACCGCCTCCCCCTCGCTACTCTGACAGGCCCAGAGGCTCCGCCTCGACCCCCTCTTTCTTCCACCCCGAGCCACGCCACCGCGGGAGCCCCACATCACCGCCACGAGTCGTCTTCCCCGAGCACGGCCGCCGGAGTCCATCGACGGATTCGTCGCTTTCCGGTCGTCCCCGAGCCAGCTGAGCCTGTCGTCGGCCTCACCGTGAGCTCCCGGTCTTTTCCCCCTTAACCACGTTGTCGTTTTCGTCCTGTAGCCACTGCCCCGCGAGTAACCGGAGCCGCCGTCCGCCATGGCCAATGAGGTCCTCACTCCTGAGCACCTCAGCTCTGACCAGTTGCACCAATGTGTTCCTGGAACGCCAGAGATGCCGCCCAGCTACCTCGCTCGCTCGCCCGGAAGCCGCAGTGCCCCACCCGTTCCCCAACAAACTCCGACTGCCGCCTTTGAGCTTGTGGCCGTCGACTCCGGCCACCCCAGGCCCGGCTACTGCCACCAGCCGATGCGCTGCAACGGCAGCTACCCGTAGAGACCAACCGCGGCTCAAACCGTGGCCTGTACGCGAAACGCGAGCAACTCCGGCGAGTTGCCGCCATGGTTTTGGTCGCCGCCGGCTGAACTCCGGTGACTCCTACGTGGCCTATCATTAGCCACTAATGACACCACTAACTAAGCCCATAGGTCACTGACGGATGGGCCCCATGCCCTTAATTAATCTTAGTTTATTTTCTATTAAGTTTAACTAACCACATGGGCCCCACCCATCAGCTTTAACCGTGCTGACATGGCTGTTGACTGGCCCCACATGTCATGTTGACTTTGCTGACGTGGTCGTTGACCGAACCCACCTGTCAGTATCACTAACCAGCCCCAGCTACAAACCAGTGGACTCCACTGGTCAGGTTTGACCTGGCCGACTAGTTGACCTGCTGACGTCACACCTATGTCATGCTGACGCAGTAAATCCTTTTCTGGATTTATTCTTATATAGGAAAATCCAGAAAATCTTGCAAACTTCAAAAATTCATAGAAATTAATCTGTAACTCCAAATGCAAAGATTTATATATGAAAAATGATCAGAAAAATCCAATCTATCCATCTGTACTGGTTTAATGCATGTTAGAGCAACCTAACCTTGCTGTTTAGATGAAACAAGTTAATGCACCTTTATGACTTCATAAAATGGGTTTGCATTTGAATCTTTGGTTCAAATGGACTCATCTCAATCTGTTCTAGCTTGCATTAGCCCAAAACACATTCATATTGCCATGTCATAGCATGCATCATATTGTTGCATATCGTCATGTGATGATTGTGTTCAACGTATCTTTCGTGGTAGGTTCTGCCTCCGAGGATACCTACGATTATCCGACTGAAGAGCGGTATCCTCCTATCACTCCATCAGGCAAGCAAAACCCCCCTTGTTCATTCCGATACAATCCCACTCTCTCGCTCCTGCTCTCTTTTACTACATTAGGACAACATCGATTCATCTGTTACTTGCTGCGGTAGCTGAACCCCTTTATCCTCTGCATGACCTGTCATTCCACAGTAAATAGATGAAACCCACTAGCATGAGTAGGAGTTGTTTGAGCCCTGTTATGCCTACTCATTCATGCTTGTTTGTCATGCCTGCTACTGCTTAGAGTTGAGTCAGGTCTGATTCATCGAGGATGAATCAGAGGTGTGTGAACATGTCCTACCGTGTGTGAGCTAAGTGTGTGAACACGATTTGGTAAAGGTAGCGGTGAGAGGCCATGTAGGAGTACATGGTGGGTTGTCTCATTGCAGCCGTCCTCAGGAACTGAGTTCTGTGTTTGTGATCCATGATACAGTTACTACCACGCATTGGGCCCAAAACCAATGGACCCTCTCGACTTCTTAATCACCCTTGTTCTCTGTCCAGGAGTTGCAACTAGTTTCTGGTGTTTGTAGGATATGTGTTGGAGGCCGTGCGTAGTGCGGACCCTATGGGTGTGCTATGATGCGGTAGATACACTGTGGCACGGTGTACCGGGCGCCCGTTTGGTGTCTCGGGAACCCTGCACACATCGTTTGGGGCTGTGAGCGAAACTCTAGCCGGATCTCCTCGCAGATGGAACCCGAATAGGCGATAAACCTGGACTAGAGACTTGAGTGTTTAGGTAGGTCGTGGCCGACACCCTCGTTGGGCTTCCACTTGAAGGTTGCCGAGTACATGTCGTGTAAACGGCGGTAAGTGGTGAGAGCATGTGTGAAGAAGTACACCCCTACAGGGTTAACATCATCTATTCGAATAGCCGTGTCCATGGAAAAGGACTTCTGGATTGCCTGTACAGTTCATAGACAAGTGAAAGTGGATACTCTAAAATACGCAAGATAAGTGTGAGTGCTATGGATGGCGTTCTTGTAGGGAGACGGGAGCGGATCCATAGTGGTGTATTGATATGGTGAATATGTGGACTCGTGTGCGCCACCTCAAAAGAGTTACTTGCGGTCGTAGTTTAGGATAGCCACTAAGTCAAAGCTGGCTTGCTGCAGTTAAACCCCACCATCCCCTTTGTTGATAATGATGCATATGTAGTTAGTTCTGATGTAAGTCCTGCTGGGTACATTTGTACTTCAGTCTCACTAGTAGTTCCACGTGGACTTCGACGTTTAGCTTGTTACCTCAGCTACGATCTTGTGCCCTCGGCAGGATCTGGTAGATAGTGAGGCTTTTCAGCCTTTTTCATTTATAGATGTCTGTACCCAGACATGATAAGCTTCCACATGTGCTTGATCTGTATGCTCTGAATGTTGGGTCATGAGACCCATGCTTGTAATATCGCGCTCCTCGAAGCCTATTGAATAAAATACTTGAGTCGTAGAGTCATGTTGTGATGCCATGTTGTATTTGCACATATCGAGCATATTGTGTGTATGTTATTGAAATGCTTGGTATGTGTGGGATATGACAACCTAGTTGTTTGTCCTTGGTAGCCTCTCTTATGGGGAAATGTCTCCTAGTGCTTCCACTGAGCCACAATAGCTTGCTACTGCTCCGGAACACTTAGGCTGGCCGGCATGTGTCCTTCTTCGTTCCTGTGTCTGTCCCCTCGGGGAAATGTCGCGCGATGAATACCGGAGTCCTGTTAGCCTGCTACAGCCCGGTTCACCGGAGTCCTGCTAGCCCAGTGCTACAGCCTGGATTCACTCGCTGATGACCGACACGTTCGATGCTGGGTCATGGATGCCTGTCCCTGTAAGTTTGTGCCACTTTGGGTTTACGACTAGCCATGTTAGCCCGGGATCCTTATCATATGGATGCTAGCGACACTATCATATACGTGTGCCAAAAGGCGCAAACGGTCCTGGGCAAAGGTAAGGCGACACCCGTGGGAATACCGTGGTTGAGGCCGCAAAGTGATATGAGGTGTTACATGCTAGATCAATGTCGCATTGAGTCGGGGTCCTGACAGCATTGGTATCAGAGCCTGACTGCCTGTAGGATTACCAAGCCAAACTGGTCGAAGTTGTGTCTAGAAATGCTTTAGTTATATAAGGGAATTGATTGTGGGATGGAACGTAAGGCTCTTTTACTCCTTATACCTCATGGCCTTCTGATCTGAGTCATCCTCTTCTCTTCTACGGGGATTAAGAACTAGGCCTTCTCATCTATCTATCAGGATCACGTGTTACTAATCCATAGACTTATAGAATTGTTAGTTTCAAATCTTAGTTCAATTTTTACTACTTCCGTATGTTCATAGCTGGCCTCAGAACCTTGGTATTGTGATGTTGAGTGGTCATGCCACTATTTTGCAGGATGTCTCAAATCATTTTGAGCAATTACAGCCGTTATGCTGTCTGAGTCATCCCAGGTTTCTAAATAGTCTGATGCATTTGCAAATCCTTTCTTTCCATTCCCGATGTCCTTTATGGTCAAATTAAGCACACTAACCGGTGCGTTGAGGTAATTTATTGCCTTGACATATATGTTGGAGTTATTATTATGACCCTAGGTATTTTAGGGAGTCACCTAGTAATCTAGCAATGTTTTGTGTTCCCAGAGTGAAGATTCTGGCCATCATTCTCGAAAGCATCTCATGATGCTACTTAGGAGTAGGTATTCTATTCCTGGGTTTTGAACCCGAGATTCACCCTACTTACTTCATGTTGATAGTGTTTGCTCATTCCTTTAGGTTATTAGTAACCTTTGCATTAGTTCTCGAGGTCCGTGGTATTTCCTTCTTCCAAATACTATGAACCATTCTTGGCAGAAGTTCCTCGTTGAACCGAAAGATCACAACAAGAGTGCTCTCGAAGAAACTTTGGGGCACTCTTTGAAGTACTTTGTGTTGGTTGAATAGATGAATCTGAGATTGTGTGATGCATATCGTATAATCATGCCCACGGATACTTGAGGCGACAATGGAGTATCTAGGTGACATTAGGGTTTTGGTTGATTTGTGTCTGAAGGTGTTATTCTAGTACGAACTCTTGAATAGATTGATCCGAAAGAATAACTTTGAGGTGGTTTCGTACCCTACCATAATCTCTTCGTTTGTTCTCCGCTAGTAGTGGCTTTGGAGTGACTCTTTGTGACGCCCGGGTACTTAAGCTACAGTGAACCTCTACTAACGATGCCACGTCACCTTGATTACAGTGGCTAATCTCGCGTCAGATCAAAATCCAGTTCAAATTTCAAATTTAGAATAAAGGCAATTTCCAAATATTAAAACAAAAATGTTCAGGGTGAGCCAAATAATGCATAAGTAAATATGGCGGAGGAACTACACTTTTATAAAATGTTAAAGTGAACTAAACTAATTAAAACAGTAGCTAAAACCATTAATTAAATGCCTTTCGTATTTTGTAGAATATTAAACTATATTATTTTGGGATGAAACATTTTTGTGGTTGTGCCATAAATTGTAACAACAATTTAGGTGCCACTTTGGTATTTTATTGAAACTAAAATAAATTGGAAGTTAAAAGAAAAGAAAATAAATAAAAGAAAGGAAAACAAAAAAAACCCGAAGACTAACAAAAAGGAAACGGAGCCCCCCCCTCCCACTGGGCCGTGGCCCAAACGGCCTTGGCCCACCAGGCCACCACCTAGGCCGGCCCACCCCACTCCCCATATCCTCCCCGTCGGCCGAAACCCTAGGGCAACCACTCCCTCTCCCCTCCCGATCCAATCGGGATCGAGGCAAAAACTCCCCCCCCCCGATCCAATCTGGATCGGGACGAGACCCCCGCTCCCCTCGCTCCTTCCCCTCCTCTGCCCGATGGGATTGGGGCACGGCGCCCCGTCCCCATCTCCCTGTCGCGTCGACCACGCCCCACGGCGCCCCACGCCGGTGCCACCGCCACGGCGCCGCCCGGTCATCGACGCCCGGAACGCCCCGCCGCCTCGACGCAGCGCCCCTGCCTCGGGTCGTCATCCACCCGTTGCCTCGCCGGCGCCGCCCGTCATCACCGCCACCTCGTCGCGCGTCCCCATCCTCCTCCTCGCCGGACCACCTCACCGGAGCACGCGCCGCCTCGCCGGACTCCCCCACCGGTCTGCTCCCACGCCAACGACGTCCCCGTCCTCCCCCACGAGTCCCGCTGCCCCGTCCCTACTCCTCGATGTGAGCACGCGCCCCACTCCTCTCTCTCCCTCGCCCGCGACCGCGCGAGCCCCGCCATGGCCGCCCCTTGGCCGTCCCCTGCCGTTGCTCTCCCTTCCCCCCTGACCTCTCCTCTCACACCCGCGCGCACCCCGCAGCCCACCTCACGCGGCGGCCTGTGCGCCCCCGCCCGCGCCAAGCGCCGCTGCCGGCCGCGCCGTTCGCACCCGGCCGCGCCGACCCACATCTGCCCCGCGGCCACCCTGCCGGCCACCACGCCACCGCCCTGGCCGGCGCCCCACCGTGCCCCGGTGGCCTCGCCTCGCCTCCCCGATCGGGCTCGGCCCTGGTCGGGTGCGCCCATAAGCGCACTGCTGGCGCCCGCGCCCGCTAAGGCCATAGGCCACTGACACGGGGGCCCCAGCCCCAGAACGGTTTTAAGAAAAAAAAAGAAGAAAAGAAAAAAAAGAAAAGGAATTAAAAAAATAAAAAAAAATTAAAAAAAAGAATATATTAAATAAATAAATAAATAATAACTAAAATAATTAAAATATTAATTAATTAATTAAGTAATTAATTAAGTAATTAATTCTGATTAATTAACCCTAATCACTAATTAACCTAATTAACTAATGTTAATTAACTCTGATTAGGTTAATTAGATATTAGAGAATGACATGCGGGACCCACCTGTCAGGGTTGACTCGGTCAACCCTGTTGACTGATGATGTCAGCATGACATCATGCTGATGTCATAAAAGCATTTTCGAAATTAATTAAATAATTAATTAAATTCCTGAAATTAATAAAATCTTTTAAAAATCATATCTTTTAATCCGTAATCCGGATTAAAATATTTTCAACATGAAAGTTGCTCAGAACGACGTGACGAATCCGGATACGCAGTCCGTTCGTCCACCACACGCCTCTAACCTATCGAACCTGCAAACTTTCCTCTCCGGTTCATCTGTCTGACAGACGTCCGGAACCGGGAAAACTTCCCCGGATGTTTTTCCCCCCTAACCAGTACCCCTCATACCACGTTAGGGCACGCCTAGCATCGCTTCTTGACATGTCATGCATCGATATGCATCTGTTTACTTGTATTCATTGTTTCTTCCCCCTCTTCTCTCCGGTAGACTACGAGACCGACGCTGCTGCTGGCCAGTTCGACTACGGTGTTGACGACCCCTCTCTCTTGCCAGAGCAACCAGGCAAGCCCCCCCCCCTTGATCACCAGATATCGCCTATTCTCCTCTATACTGCTTGCATTAGAGTAGTGTAGCATGTTACTGCTTTCCGTTAATCCTATTCTGATGCATAGCCTGACATTGTTGCTACATCCGTTGATACCTTACCTGCAATCCTAAATGCTTAGTATAGGATGCTAGTTTATCATTGTTGGCCCTACCTTCGTGTCAGTCTGCCTTGCTATAATATCGGGCCGTGATCACTTGGGAGGTGATCACGGGTATATACTATACATACATACATACTATACAGATGGTGACTAAAGTCGGGTCAGCTCATTGAGTACCCGCAAGTGATTCTGACGAGGGGGCTGAAAGGACAGGTGGCTCCATCCCGGTAGAGGTGGGCCTGGGTTCCCGACGGCCCCCGACTGTTACTTGTGGCGGAGCGACAGGGCAGGTTGAGACCACCTAGGAGACAGGTGGGCCTGGCCCTGTTCGGCGTTCGCGGATACTTAATACGCTTAACGAGATCTTGGTATTTGATCTGAGTCTGGCTACGAGCCTATACGCACTAACCATCTACGTGGGAGTAGTTATGGGTATCCCGACGTCGTGGTATCAGCCGAAGCACTTCAGACGTCAGCGACGGAGCGGCGCGCGCCGAATTGGACTGGAACGCCACTAGGCTAGGTCTGCTTTCGGCCGCCCACGCAACGTGCAGGTGTGCTCAGGGCGATGGGCCCAGACCCCTGCGCGCTTAGGTTTAGACCGGCGTGCTGGCCTCTCTGTTTTGCCTAGGTGGGGCTGCGACGTGTTGATCTTCCGCGGCCGGGCATGACCCAGGAAAGTGTGTCCGGCCAAATGGGATCGAGCGTGTTGGGCTATGTGGTGCACCCCTGCAGGGAAGTTAATCTATTCGAATAGCCGTGATCTTCGGTAACAGGACGACTTGGAGTTGTACCTTGACCTTATGACAACTAGAACCGGATACTTAATAAAACACACCCTTCCAAGTGCCAGATACAACCGGTGGTCGCTCTACCTCAGGGAAACGAGGAGAGGATCGCCGGGTAGGATTATGCTATGGATGCTATGAGATGTTACTTGGAGATGCTACTTGGAGGACTTCAATCTACTCTCTTATACTTGATGCAAGACGAAGGTGACCAGAAGCGTAGTCTTCGACAGGATTAGTTACCCCCCTCTTATTCTGGCATTCTGCAGTTCAGTCCACTGATATGGCCTCCTTACACATATACCCATGCATATGTAGTGTAGTTCCTTGCTTGCGAGTACTTTGGATGAGTACTCACGGTTGCTTTCTCCCCCCTTTTTCCCCTTTCCTTTCTTTCTGGTTGTCGCAACCAGATGCTGGAGTCCAGGAGCCAGACGTCACCGTCGACGATGACCCCTACTACACCGGAGGTGCCTACTACTACGTGCAGCCCGCTGACGACGACCAGGAGTAGTTAGGAGGATCCCAGGCAGGAGGCCTGCGCCTCTTTCGATCTGTATCCCAGTTTGTGCTAGCCTTCTTAAGGCAAACTTGTTTAACTTATGTCTGTACTCAGATATTGTTGCTTCCGCTGACTCGTCTATGATCGAGCACTTGTATTCGAGCCCTCGAGGCCCCTGGCTTGTATTATGATGCTTGTATGACTTATTTTATTTGTAGAGTTGTGTTGTGATATCCTCCCGTGAGTCCCTGATCTTGATCGTACACATTTGCGTGCATGATTAGTGTACGATTGAATCGGGGGCGTCACAAGTTGGTATCAGAGCCGACTGCCTGTAGGAATCCCCCTTCCAACTCCTTGGCCGAAGTCGAGTCTAGACATTACAAAACTTTTACTAACTTGGCTGTGTGCCTTACGGGCCCACATCGCCATCGGGTGGTACTAGGATCTTTTACTCCTCGACCTTTACTCTGGGACTCTGAACTCTCTTCTACTCGGGTTAAACGATTTTTACTAAAATCTGACTTTAGGTTCTCGAAAATACTTTCTCCCGGAGAGCCCCTTCAGTCCAGGTGATCGCCGGCTACACCAGAAGATTTTGAAGTTACTCGCCGAAACTCTTTTGAGACTTTGTGCCCGTTGCCTTTGCAATTCCCTACCATCGAAATATCCCTATGGATAAATACATACACTTGACGTTCTTACTTTTATTCTCAGTTGATCTTGTTATTACAAGATACCCCGAAGTTTTCTCTATTGTTCCGAGAATACTTTGTGCCTACTGCCTAGCAGTTCTTTGCCACATGAATACCCCTTCGAATAAATCCTCGCACTTGTCGAGTATCCGCTCATCCCCAGTTGTTCATGTGTTTCACAAAAGTCTTCGAAATAATATTCGGTCTTCCGAAAATCCTTTGGGGCCTTTGGCTCTTGAAATTCTTGTCTGCTTGCATTATGGATGCTTTCCATATGTCTGGCAATATTCGTTAGTATCCTTAGGCATCGTCATTTTGATCCTATTGATTCAGCATGTGTGCGAACGCACACAATCATCTATCAACCCTTCTAAATTATCCTTCCGGCTCAGACATCATTTTTGAACATGAGCTGGTTCTCGACCAAACTATTTGTCGTCAATTGTACCTCTGGTATATCCAACTTATCCATCCTTGATTAGAGCGACTGCTTCTGATCCCTTGATTTGAAAATCATAATCCCTTTGTTATTTAAACATTGAATTATTCAGATGTTCTATAAACCGATGCATTTGCATTCTTTCTTCCTCTGATTGGTTATCGATACTCACATCAGCTCCATTGTGGATCGCCATATCCACTGTTGGATTATTATCCGACAGTGTCCTTCATAATTAATTACCTTGTGAGTTCTATCCCCTGATACATAATGCCTTTGGTACATTGTATCCTCTGCTTGACCAACCATGCTCTGCTTTTGAGCTGGTGTTATCTACTCTTGAAGATTGTGGTATATGTTTCCACGATACCCTAACGGGTTGATCCGATGCCTTCCTTTATATGTGTGAACTCAGAAGTTTTCACGAGTCATACTCATTTGGTATTTCACCAGGTAAAACTTTCAACACTAATGCCTTTATCAAAGCGAATAGTGAATGGAAGGTTATACATTGAAGAAGTGGGAGTCGACCTTGAACCTTGCGTTCATGCCCAGGGACACGATGTATAACTTATCATGGAAGCTGCTCGTAAAAATAATTATTCCTTTGGTATAAGTTCATCTTATATCTGGGATCTGGCCTTTTGCAATCGTGGTTCCGACCATGATCTCCTTTAAATACCATTTCTCGGACAAGTTAAAACAATTGTCTTCTATGGATCAATACACCAGTCCAACCTTTATTTTGATCTTGTGTTGAGTATTACCCCCCCTAGTATCTCGAGATTATCATGGTACTTCATAACTTCTTATGAGTTCTTCATCAAGTGCTACCTTACCACTGATTCCAATTTTTCACGGGCTCTGAGTTATTAAACACTCAAAGACACCGATAACTGAACCGAGTCCGCTCTACGGTTCAACAACTCTTCAGTAAGCTTCTATAAGTTTGAGTTTGTGTCGTAACTGTGGTTTCGATAACCTCTTGCTTCATCATTCCTTTGACTTGATGTCGTTGCTGATTGACTACATCTGCATGAAATCTCTCGACAATTGTGTCGTGATCATCATCAACCTTATGAGCTCTTCCAGGAATTCAATTGAATTCGTGATGCGAAATACCATCCTTGCCCTCGATGAATTGTATTATCATCGACCACTTTATTGCCTTCCCACCAACACAAGCTTGTTCATGTTTGGTGTTATACCTTGAGTTCCTTGCTATCCTGCAATTGTTCTTCCTTACCTCGGAAGTATTACCATCTCTTTTTGTCAAGAATGTGGTGAGAATTTCACCACCTCTTAATAATTCTTGATATCATAATACTTCTTGCCATCTTCGTTCATTCCTTGGTCCTCGTATTGTTTTCAACCGGAATACCGACAATGGAGCTATGACGTGTGAATTCAAAACTTCTAGCAACCCTATTGCTTTGAAGTGAATGGGCGATAGTTCATTCTAAGTCCTTCGTTAATTAAATCACCATTCTGACATTGGTCGTGCAACCCAACCCATATTTCGGGCGCACATTTCAACCAATGTTTATTTGTGTATGTTTTCCTCGAGCATACTTCCTTATATCATTTGATCTGACAAATGTTATCTCCTTGTTCACTTAATGGTGGAAATACATCTTTTGGGAATCTCGGTGAATTGCCGTTGAGTTCACCAGACACCTCCTTGTCCTCTCCTTGGATTAATGATGAACTATTGCTTCAGAAACCCGCTACCATAGTTCATTTCTCGAGAATCTTGCAATGTCATTTCGTCGATTTGTGTTGCACCTTTTCCTCTCGGACCCCCTGAATCTGAGGTATCATGACACCAATTGGATATGAATCTCGGTCAGATATGATGGTTGGGACAACTTTCCGAGAATTATGATGTTGATCCTTTGGTGACCCGGTAACCTGATGTCATGCCTAGCACCCCCCCCCCGGCTGGAGGACCTATCTTTATAATTTCTTTTGCAAGATAACCATTCTTCCTGGAGGAAATTGTAAGACTTATCCTACAAGTTGTTCCTAATGGATCTTTCCTATATCCAAAGTCTGGCCCTTGATTGAAACAAACAACATGTCAATGCTATCTCGAAGCATGTCTGTGGTACTCCGATTTTCAACAAGAACATTTGAAGCCCAATGCTAAATGTTTCCTGCTCAATTATCCAAACACCGATGTATGGGTAATGTCATGAAAATTCTCTCCCCTACCTAAGGAGTTTTCTACATTATATCCTGTCATGGATATCATGCTTTGCTTATCCTTGGGAAGGATATACCCCTGAAATATGTGTTTAAACATATTTCCATTCCATTGTTCTATTTGATCTGATGATCACCTTTTCCTTTCCATTGTTTTGTTTAACCTTTCTTGTGGTCTATATGATCTAAGCAGTAATGTTCTCCTGCTTATGTAAACACCTCGGTGTACAACTCTGCAGCAAGACCCTGTTACTATTGTTGAAAACATTCCGGTAACCACCGATGGACGAGAACTTTGCCTATTGGCCCGCCTCGTTCAACGAGCAGGAAAATGGTTCTCTTCGTCCCTCGCCCTTGGTATCGATGTTGTTGCCGACATATCTGACAGGCTACCCTTTGACACACCTTACTATCATGACCGTGCAAAATGCCGGCCCCCTTCCTACTTTCAACCACATGGTGGGCCCATAACCCACAGTTCCACAGGATCGAAACCTGACTCTCCTGCACCCCTGTTACTAAAGCTAATCCTCACGCTTGGCTTCGTATGAAAGATCACGAGCCACCTTCCTGTTGATCTATTCTGGTATCAGACGCAATACTCAATCTCATTGCTCTGGACCCCTTTCGCATGTTGTTTCAGACATCGAACTATGGCCTATCCGTTTGAAACTTCTCATGGTACCTTCTTACTTTACTCTCGATATTTTCTTAAGTTCAATTCGAGAGTTACTTCCTACCCCATTCCCCGATGTTATCTACCAAATAGTCAACCTTGCCGAGGCCCGTTCTCCCGGAATACTCCCCCTTTATTCTTTCGTTAGTACGATGGAGTTTCCGAAGAAAGGATGCCGACTTCATCTTAATGACCTGAAGCAGAAAAATGAAGACATCAATGTAATGGATCGACCACTTCGAGAAGAGCAACCAAGACCGAGAAGACTCGTTAGGTTTTTCGCTACCAACACCTTCGCCCCTTACTCCACCGCTTAAATCTCGGGACGAGATTTCTTGTAGTGGAGGAGAATTGTGACGCCCGGGTACTTAAGCTACAGTGAACCTCTACTAACGATGCCACGTCACCTCGATTACAGTGGCTAATCTCGCGTCAGATCAAAATCCAGTTCAAATTTCAAATTTAGAATAAAGGCAATTTCCAAATATTAAAACAAAAATGTTCAGGGTGAGCCAAATAATGCATAAGTAAATATGGCGGAGGAACTACACTTTTATAAAATGTTAAAGTGAACTAAACTAATTAAAACAGTAGCTAAAACCATTAATTAAATGCCTTTCGTATTTTGTAGAATATTAAACTATATTATTTTGGGATGAAACATTTTTGTGGTTGTGCCATAAATTGTAACAACAATTTAGGTGCCACTTTGGTATTTTATTGAAACTAAAATAAATTGGAAGTTAAAAGAAAAGAAAATAAATAAAAGAAAGGAAAACAAAAAAAAACCGAAGACTAACAAAAAGGAAACGGAGCCCCCCCCTCCCACTGGGTCGTGGCCCAAACGGCCTTGGCCCACCAGGCAACCACCTAGGCCGGCCCACCCCACTCCCCATATCCTCCCCGTCGGCCGAAACCCTAGGGCAACCACTCCACTCCCCCCCACGCCACTCCCTCTCCCCTCCCGATCCAATCGGGATCGAGGCAAAAACTCCCCCCCCCGATCCAATCTGGATCGGGACGAGACCCCCGCTCCCCTCGCTCCTTCCCCTCCTCTGCCCGATGGGATTGGGGCACGGCGCCCCGTCCCCATCTCCCTGTCGCGTCGACCACGCCCCACGGCGCCCCACGCCGGTGCCACCGCCACGGCGCCGCCCGGTCATCGACGCCCGGAACGCCCCGCCGCCTCGACGCAGCGCCCCTGCCTCGGGTCGTCATCCACCCGTCGCCTCGCCGGCGCCGCCCGTCATCACCGCCACCTCGTCGCGCGTCCCCATCCTCCTCCTCGCCGGACCACCTCACCGGAGCACGCGCCGCCTCGCCGGACTCCCCCACCGGTCTGCTCCCACGCCAACGACGTCCCCGTCCTCCCCCACGAGTCCCGCTGCCCCGTCCCTACTCCTCGATGTGAGCACGCGCCCCACTCCTCTCTCTCCCTCGCCCGCGACCGCGCGAGCCCCGCCATGGCCACCCCTTGGCCGTCCCCTGCCGTTGCTCTCCCTTCCCCCCTGACCTCTCCTCTCACACCCGCGCGCACCCCGCAGCCCACCTCACGCGGCGGCCTGTGCGCCCCCGCCCGCGCCAAGCGCCGCTGCCGGCCGCGCCGTTCGCACCCGGCCGCGCCGACCCACATCTGCCCCGCGGCCACCCTGCCGACCACCACGCCACCACCCTGGCCGGCGCCCCACCGTGCCCCGGTGGCCTCGCCTCGCCTCCCCGATCGGGCTCGGCCCTGGTCGGGTGCGCCCATAAGCGCACTGCTGGCGCCCGCGCCCGCTAAGGCCATAGGCCACTGACACGGGGGCCCCAGCCCCAGAACGGTTTTAAGAAAAAAAAGAAGAAAAGAAAAAAAAGAAAAGGAATTAAAAAAATAAAATAAAAATAAAAAAAAGAATATATTAAATAAATAAATAAATAATAACTAAAATAATTAAAATATTAATTAACTAATTAAGTAATTAATTAAGTAATTAATTCTGATTAATTAACCCTAATCACTAATTAACCTAATTAACTAATGTTAATTAACTCTGATTAGGTTAATTAGATATTAGAGAATGACATGCGGGACCCACCTGTCAGGGTTGACTCGGTCAACCCTGTTGACTGATGATGTCAGCATGACATCATGCTGATGTCATAAAAGCATTTTCGAAATTAATTAAATAATTAATTAAATTCCTGAAATTAATAAAATCTTTTAAAAATCATATCTTTTAATCCGTAATCCGGATTAAAATATTTTCAACATGAAAGTTGCTCAGAACGACGTGACGAATCCGGATACGCAGTCCGTTCGTCCACCACACGCCTCTAACCTATCGAACCTGCAAACTTTCCTCTCCGGTTCATCTGTCTGACAGACGTCCGGAACCGGGAAAACTTCCCCGGATGTTTTTCCCCCCTAACCAGTACCCCTCATACCACGTTAGGGCACGCCTAGCATCGCTTCTTGACATGTCATGCATCGATATGCATCTGTTTACTTGTATTCATTGTTTCTTCCCCCTCTTCTCTCCGGTAGACTACGAGACCGACGCTGCTGCTGGCCAGTTCGACTACGGTGTTGACGACCCCTCTCTCTTGCCAGAGCAACCAGGCAAGCCCCCCCCCTTGATCACCAGATATCGCCTATTCTTCTCTATACTGCTTGCATTAGAGTAGTGTAGCATGTTACTGCTTTCCGTTGATCCTATTCTGATGCATAGCCTGACATTGTTGCTACACCCGTTGATACCTTACCTGCAATCCTAAATACTTAGTATAGGATGCTAGTTTATCATTGTTGGCCCTACCTTCGTGTCAGTCTGCCTTGCTATAATATCGGGCCGTGATCACTTGGGAGGTGATCACGGGTATATACTATACATACATACATACTATACAGATGGTGACTAAAGTCGGGTCAGCTCATTGAGTACCCGAAGTGATTCTGACGAGGGGGCTGAAAGGACAGGTGGCTCCATCCCGGTAGAGGTGGGCCTGGGTTCCCGACGGCCCCCGACTGTTACTTGTGGCGGAGCGACAGGGCAGGTTGAGACCACCTAGGAGACAGGTGGGCCTGGCCCTGTTCGGCGTTCGCGGATACTTAACACGCTTAACGAGATCTTGGTATTTGATCTGAGTCTGGCTACGAGCCTATACGCACTAACCATCTACGTGGGAGTAGTTATGGGTATCCCGACGTCGTGGTATCAGCCGAAGCACTTCAGACGTCAGCGACGGAGCGGCGCGCGCCGAATTGGACTGGAACGCCACTAGGCTAGGTCTGCTTTCGGCCGCCCACGCAACGTGCAGGTGTGCTCAGGGCGATGGGCCCAGACCCCTGCGCGCTTAGGTTTAGACCGGCGTGCTGGCCTCTCTGTTGTGCCTAGGTGGGGCTGCGACGTGTTGATCTTCCGCGGCCGGGCATGACCCAGGAAAGTGTGTCCGGCCAAATGGGATCGAGCGTGTTTGGCTATGTGGTGCACCCCTGCAGGGAAGTTTAATCTATTCGAATAGCCGTGATCTTCGGTAACAGGACGACTTGGAGTTGTACCTTGACCTTATGACAACTAGAACCGGATACTTAATAAAACACACCCTTCCAAGTGCCAGATACAACCGGTGGTCGCTCTACCTCAGGGAAATGAGGAGAGGATCGCCGGGTAGGATTATGCTATGAGATGTTACTTGGAGATGCTACTTGGAGGACTTCAATCTACTCTCTTATACTTGATGCAAGACGAAGGTGACCAGAAGCGTAGTCTTCGACAGGATTAGTTACCCCCCTCTTATTCTGGCATTCTGCAGTTCAGTCCACTGATATGGCCTCCTTACACATATACCCATGCATATGTAGTGTAGTTCCTTGCTTGCGAGTACTTTGGATGAGTACTCACGGTTGCTTCCTTCCCCCTTTTTCCCCTTTCCTTTCTTTCTGGTTGTCGCAACCAGATGCTGGAGTCCAGAAGCCAGACGCCACCGTCGACGATGACCCCTACTACACCGGAGGTGCCTACTACTACGTGCAGCCCGCTGACGACGACCAGGAGTAGTTAGGAGGATCCCAGGCAGGAGGCCTGCGCCTCTTTCGATCTGTATCCCAGTTTGTGCTAGCCTTCTTAAGGCAAACTTGTTTAACTTATGTCTGTACTCAGATATTGTTGCTTCCGCTGACTCGTCTATGATCGAGCACTTGTATTCGAGCCCTCGAGGCCCCTGGCTTGTATTATGATGCTTGTATGACTTATTTTATTTGTAGAGTTGTGTTGTGATATCCTCCCGTGAGTCCCTGATCTTGATCGTACACATTTGCGTGCATGATTAGTGTACGATTGAATCGGGGGCGTCACACTCTTTGTTGCATGTTGAGGGATTGTTATATGATCTATCTATGTTATTATTTTTTAGAGAACTTGCACTGGTGAAAGTATGAACCCTATGCCTTGTTTCCTATCATTGCAATACCGTTTACGCTCACTTTTATCATTAATTACCTTGCTGTTTTTATATTTTCAGATTATAAAAACCTATATCTACCATCCATATTGCACTTGTATAACCATCTCTTCGCCGAACTAGTGCACCTATACAATTTACCATTGTATTGGGTGTGTTGGGGACACTAGAGACTCTTTTATTTGGTTGCAGGGTTGCTTGAGAGAGACCATCTTCATCCTACGCCTCCCACGGATTGATAAACCTTAGGTCATCCACTTGAGGGAAATTTGCTACTGTCCTACAAACCTGTGCACTTGCAGGCCCAACAACGTCTACAAGAAGAAGGTTGTGTAGTAGACATCAAGCTCTTTTCTGGCGCCATTGCCGGGGAGGCTAGTTAAGCGGCACTCACACCCCGTCAACTAAGCTCTTTTCTGGCACCGTTGCCGGGGAAGTGAGTGCTTGAAGGTATATCTTTAGATCTTGCAATCGAATCTTTTTGTTTCTTGTTTTATCACTAGTTTAGTTTATAAAATAAAACTACAAAAAATGGAATTGAGTTTGCCGCATACGCTTCATCTTTTTAATATCTTTCGTAAGTATGATGAAAAGGAAAATTGTGCTCAAGTGCTAGAAGAAGAATGCATTAAAATGTTTGGTACTAGATCTTTGTGTGATGAGCATGATTGCAATGTTGTTAGTATGAAATCTATGAATATCCATGATGCTAATGATATGCAAAGCTACAAGCTTGGGGAAGCTATGTTTGATGAAGATGCTATTTTTTGTCCCCCAAGTTTTGATGAGAATATTTATTATGTTGAAAGCATGCCTCCTATTTATGATGATTATATTGATGAAAGTGGGTTTGGAAGAGTGTCAACTTTAGGAAGTAATGATCCCACTATTTTGGAGGATGTTGAATATTATTGTGATAATTATGAAAGTGGATTTGGAGAGGTCCTGACTTTATTTAGTGATGATTCCACTATCTTGGAAGAGGTTTCAATCGATTATGATAAGAACAAAGTTGCTACTTATGATGATTATTGTGATAAAACTTATGCTATAAAAATTAGTGGTGATTATATTTATAAAACTTGTCATGATTATGATTACCCTTTTTCTGAACATTACTCTTTTAATGTGGAAACATTTTATAGTATTCAAGTCTCTTATGATACTCCCACTATTCCGAATGAGAACAATTTTGCTTATGTGGAGAGTAGTAAATTTTCTATGCTTGTAGATCATGAAAAGAATGCTTTAGGTTCTGGTTATATTGTTGAATTCGTTCATGATGCTACTCAAAATTATTATGAGGGAGGAACATATGCTTGTAGGAATTGCAATAATATCAAGTTTCCTCTCTATGTGTTGAAAATCTTGAAGCTATGCTTGTTTTGCCTTCCTAAGCTAGTTGATTATTGTTCCCATAAGTTGTTTGATCAAAAAATCCCTATGCATAGGAAGTGGGTTAGACTTAAATGTGCTTGTCATATGCTTCATGATGCTCCCGTTATGTTTCAATCCTTATCTTTTATGTCAGCATCATTGTCATCATCATGCCTAGCTAAAAAGGCATTAAAGAAAAGCGCTTGTTGGGAGACAACCCAACATTTACCTTTACTGTTTTTGTGTGTACACATGATTATGACACTATAGTAATCATGTTTTATAGCTTTTGTTTCAATAAAGTGCCAAGTAAGACCTTTAGGATGGCTTTTGGTGATAGTTGTGTTGATCCTGCTGAGAATCAGAAACTTTTGTAACCAGTAAATTAGTTTTGTTAATTTACAAAAACGTGACTTTTATCTGATTCTTTTTTCTATGGATTGGTACTCAAATTTCTTAGGACTTCCTAATTTGGTAGAATTTTTGGAGTTGCAGAAGTATACGTTTGATACATATTACTACAAACTGTTCTGTTTTTGACAGATTCTGTTTTCTATGTGTTGTTTGCTTATTTTGATGAATCTATGAGTAGTATCAGAGGGTATGAACCATAGGTAAGTTGGAGTACAATAGATATTACACCAATATGAATTTAGAATGAGTTCATTACAATACCTAGGTGGTTGTTTTATTTTCTTATACTAACGGAGCTTACGAGTTTTCTGTTGAGTTTTGTGTTGTGAAGTTTTCAAGTTTTGGATAAGGATTCGATGGACTATGGAATAAGGAGTGGCAAGACCCTAAGATTGGGGATGCCCAAGGCACCCCAAGGTAATATTCAAGGACAACCAAGAGCCTAAGCTTTGGGATGCCCCGGATGGCATCCCCCCTTTCGTCTCCGTTCATCGGTAACTTTACTTGGAGCTATATTTTTATTCACCACATGATATGTGTTTTGCTTGGAGCATCATTTTCTCTTGTTAGTATTTGCTTTCTGCTATTTAGGTTTATGTTTTGCATCTTTATTTTCAATAAAAATGTCAAGGATAGCCTTTACCATGCTTATTTTGCTAGTATACATGTTGCTGTTTGAAAACAGAAAGTTTACCGCTGTTGAAAAAATTCCCTAGAAAAGTCAGAGAATGATATAATGATGAAACCTTTTGCATAATGAGCTCTGATAAATTTACTACAGTGGGAACTTTATCTCATAATTTTTGGAGTTAGGGAAGTATTGATACTCCTGCATTCTTTACAAACTATATTGTTTTGGCAGATTGCTGTTATGGTTGCATTGTTTGCATATGTTTGCTTGTTTAATGATTCTATTTGAGGATAGGAGTATTAAATATGCAGAGGAATTTAGTATGCAATGTTGAATAATAATTTTAGTGATTTGTTACAGTAGAAAATGATAAGGTTTTGCATTGGTTTATACTAACCTATCTCACGAGTTCTTGTTGAGTTTGGTGTGGATGAAGCTTTTGATAAAAAGAGAAACCATGATATGAGAAGAATTAAGGAGACACAACAGTTCAAGCTTGGGGATGCCCAAGGCACCCCAAGATAATATTTCAAGAAGTATCAAGCATCTAAGCTTGGGGATGCCCCGGTAGGCATCCCACCTTTCTTCTTCAACAACTATCGGTTAGTATCGGTTGAGCCTAAGTTTTTGCTTCTTCACATGATTTGTGCTATCCTTGCAATGTCATTTTATTTTGTTTTGCTTGCTGTTTGAATACAATACCAAGATATGAAATTGTTTAATGAGAGAGAGTCTTCACATAGTTTCATATTTAGCTACTCATTGATCTTCACTTATATCTTTTTGGAGTAGTTTTTCTTTCACTCGTGTGCTTCACTTATATCCTATGAGTAAATTGTTGAATGAGTTGATTGTCATAAATCTGAAATTTTATATGTCTCATTTGCTTACCCCATGGGGAGTAATGACTTCACATCTAAGAAGTAGAGGTTGTAAATTTATTGAAGGTTAGCAAGCATTGTATTGATCATTTGAACAATTCATGAAAGAATATTGAAGGAAGAGAGATTCCACATATAAATACACTATCCTAGACATCTTTTATAATTGGGAGCACTCATTTGGTATGACATGCCAAAGAGTTGATGTTGGACAAGGAAGACAACATAATGGGTTATGTTTTCTCACATCTCAGTTAAAGTATATTGTCATGGATCATTCAAACATGTTGAGCTTGCCTTTCCCTCTCATGCTAGCCAAATTCCTTGCACCAAGTAGAGATACTACTTGTGCTTCCAAATATCCTTAAAACCAGTTTTGCCATGAGATTCCATCATACCTACCTATGGATTGAGTAAGATCCTTCAAGTCAGTTGTCATTGGTGCAAGCAATAAAAATTGCTCTCTAATTATGTATGATCTTTTGGTGTGAAGAAAATAGCTTTATACGATCTTGTTATGGAAGCAATAAAAGCGACGGACTGCATAATAAAGGTCCATATACAAGTGGCAATATAAAGTGACGCTCATTCGCATTAAGATTTTGTGCATCCGACCATAAAAGCGCATGACAACCTCTGCTTCCCTCTGCGAAGGGCCTATCTTTTACTTTATGTCTTTTACTTCATGCAAGAGTCAAGGTGATCTTCACCTTTCCCTTTTTCATTTTATCCTTTGGCAAGCACCTCGTGTTGGAAAGATCCTGATATATATATCCAATTGGATGTAAGTTAGCATGAACTATTATTGTTGACATCACCCAAAGGTGAATACGTTCGGAGGCAACACTATAAGCCCCTATCTTTCCCAGTGTCCGATTAAAATTCCATAACCATTAGTATTGCGTGAGTGTTAGCAATTGTAGAACACTATATGATAGTTGAGTATGTGGAGTTTGCTATTCCTGAAAATAAGATGAATTGTAATTGTTTGATGAATGAGTATGAAGTTTGCTAGTTTTCAAGAAAGTTTATGGTCTATGCTTTAACATGAGAATTGCTTGTTGCTTGTTCGTGAGAAGTTTTATGAGATGAACCAATGTTATGACATCATGCTAGAAAAGGTGATTGAATTTATCATTGATCAAACTTGTGCACCTACTGTCGGATTTCGGGTTCCGGCAGACCCTTGAGGTTCGAACACTAGGGTGCGCGCGGAGATTCAACCCTCTGCCTGCCTGTTCCTCGCCAAATCGCTAGGATCTAGACTACCAAACAGAACAACACAAGAGGCACAAGATTTATACTGGTTCAGGCCACCATTGTGGTGTAATACCCTACTCTAGTGTGTGGTGTGGTGGATTGCCTCTTGGGCTGATGATGAACAATACAAGGAAGAACAGCCTCACGAGGGTCTGTTCTTGGCTGGTGCTACTTGGTTCTGGCTCTTGGATTCTCGATCTCGTCTCTAGATCTCTAGATGTCTAGATGTCTAGATGTCTCTTCCCCGGGGGTGGCTAGTCCTATTTATAGGCAAAGGCCCTGGGCCTCTTCCCAAATATTGAGCGGGAAGGGCGCCAACAATTGGCCATTTTGAAGGGGAACAACGGGTACACTTATCCTGACTAAAGTTGGTCCTCGCCTGTCAAAGGCTTTGGTGGTGACGCCTGCTTGGGCTCCACAATGACTTCCTCCCTGCCGTTGGGCTGGTCTTGGTCTCGTTGCACCAAAATGGATGCCTTTGCTTGATGCCCTTGCCTGCGCTTGCTCCCTTTGCACCAAAGAGGAAAGGAGGACACTACCGCGGGCTGGCGCCCGACTGGCGCCCTTGGTCGTCATGGCTTGCGTCATGGGCACCTCGCGAGGTATCCCGCCTTGAACTCTCCGCCTCCTCGCGAGCCCACCTGAGGAGGCCGTGCCTGAGGAAGCTCCTTGTCATCCGGCCCGCGAGGCTTGGTCCCTCGCGAGGGTCTTGAGTTTGTGTTGATGAAGATGGGCTGTGTTGGGCCTCCTTTGAGCCACGCCGCAGGCCGCAGGCAGGCAAGTCTGGGGACCCCCATTCCCAGAACGCCGACAGTAGCCCCCGGGCCCACGACGCGCCCGGACTTGGCCGAGCAGAGAGGCGAAAGGGCAAGTGCGAAGCGTCGCGGGCCCTAACAGCCTGCGGCCTTGAGAGCCGCGTGGCGGTTGATTGGACGTGGGCGGCACTGTTCCCCCACGCCTCCTTATTTTGTGCCTTGCTAGGAGGACTCGCTGCCGCACACAGCCACTTCCCCTTCTGCTGCTTGAGCGCTCCCTGTCCTTTCTTCTCTCGAACTCCAGCTTCCATATCCAATCCAATCTCGAACCTTCCCCCATCCCCTTCCTGCCGTCATGGCTCCGCCGAGGAAGGGAAAAGGGAAGAAGCCCGTGCCGCCGCCTCGCCCGTCATCGACGGCGGCCCCCGCCGTCGATTGGCCGGTCATAATCAATCAAGAAGGCCTGGGCAAGGTCAGCTCAGCCCTGGCCACCATCTTCAACGAGTGCGGGAGGACGACGGCCTGGCCCGCGTCTTGCTTCTCCGTTGACAGGATTCCCACCGAGGTCCGGTACTTCGCCGACGCCCTATTGGCGGGACTGGTTCCCCCCTTCTCTGATTTCTTCAACGCCGTGCTTTCCCATTATCAGATCCATATGATACATCTGGGTCCTAAATCCATCACCCTTCTCGCGGTATTTGCCTTCGTTTGCGAGGCAATGATGGGCATCCTTCCTTCGGTCGCCTTGCTGCGCCACTTCTTCTCTTTGCGCCTTGTCGACCCCACCCAATGTTCGGGGTGCGTGAGCTTCATTGCTGCGCCTGAGACAGCGGCTTCTAGAATTGACTTCAGTCTTCCTCCGCCCGTGCCTGGGTTTCGCGAGCGGTGGCTGTATGTGGACGTAGGGGTGCCCAGCCCCCTGCTGACGGAGCCATCTTCACCTGCTGTCCCCAACTCAGGCTGGGGCCAGGGGACGCTCGCGAGCCCCCGGCTTGCCTTCGTCTGGCGTCGCTTCGAGTTCCTGAGGGAGCTTGGCGTGACGGCGCCCAAGGTTGTGAAGGAGTTCTTGCTACGCCGCGTCGCCCCTCTCCAGCGCCGTTCTCATCGAATGTGGGCCTTCAGCGGTCGTGGGGACCGTATGCGGCTCCAGGAAGAGGACCTGACGCCTGAAGCGCTGAGGAAGGTGCTCTTGGTCTTGACTGGGGATCCTTCCCTCGGCGGCATCCGTCAAGGGGGGGCCTTGCTGTACCTCTTCTCGAACAGAGGTGACTTCGTGAGCCAAATGCCCATCTTCGACGAATGGGGGCCACGCCCTGCTGGCCTCTAGGGGCCTCGCGAGAACCCAGTGGTGGTGGTCGCCCTTAAAGCCGTCTGGGGCGACTCTTCCTCAAGTGGCGGGGCAGGGAGGCATGAGCCTCCGGAGGCCGAGGGTGCCCCCGCCGAGGCGACAGCACTGGGCGGCACTCATGAGGGAGCGGCTCCCGAGGCCCGTGCTGCCACAGTTGAGGGTGGCGAGCGGCCACTCGCAGTGCCTGCGGCTGAGGCTCCCGAGGCCCCAGCCGCTCTTCTTGGTGAGGCGACCGGCAGCGCGCATCGGGCGGACGCCCCCGACGCGAGTCGCCTTGATGCTTCTTCCTCGTTGCAAGCTGACCCCTGCGCTCAACTCTTGGGTCGCTTCCGTGTGGACTTTGAGGCCCTCCGGAAGAGACGGGAGGCCCTAGGCGATGATTACCCTTGCCGCCTGCTGAAGTGTAGGAAGTACTTCGCCATCGATGAGTAAGCCTTCTCCCTTCCTAGCTCCTAATTCTTCTGTTGCCTTTCCTGATCCTTGCTTCGCAGGGCCCTTCCTTCCGAGCTCATGGAGGTGGATGAGGGGCCATCCCCCTCGCCTCCGCCCTTTCCGCCGTCTTCGATCGTTCCGAGCAGCAGAGCCCTTGTAGTCAGGCCGGTTGTTGAGGAGAACCTTCCTGAGGCGCAGCACGGCCCTGCGCTCCCCGTGGCCTTCCTTCGCGGGCTTCCTCGTGGCATAGCTAGCCTGCCGTGGGCTTCTCGTCTGGCCGTGGACCGTGATTGGCTGGGGTACTCCCGGCGCTCTTCACTTGGAGATGGACTAGCTTTAGGTCGGGCCTTCGGCAGGGTGCGCCCGGTCATCTCGAGGGCGCCAGCCCCCAGCCCCCTGCCCGAGAGGGGAGTGCTGATCCGAGCCCCACGACACTCGCTTGGGGCGGATGATGGTGTGGAAGACGTACTTGAGCGTGCCCGGGAGCGCCGTGCTCTTCGCCAAGGGTTCCTTCGGAGGGCGGCTGACGCGGTGAGCCTGCTTGGTGAGGAACTCGCTGATGAGGACGTGTGCCTTGAGGCCGAGGGCCTTCCGCTGGTTGCGGAGAGGCGCGCGTTGGAGGCGGCTGCCGCCCTCGCGCACCGTCGGCGCGATCTTGATGATGAGGAGGCCAAGGCGTCGCTAGCGGCCTCTCGGGAGGCCTGTTCCCGGGCCGTCGAAGAAGCTTGGGAAGCTGACCAGCGACGAGAGGCCACGGAGGAGCGGGCACGGGAACTCCTGGCACGGTGCCGCTCACTGGAGGAGCAGGTGGAGCTGCGCGAGGTGGCCCTTGTGTCGATGAAGGTGGCCTCCGGCGACCAAGCGGAGCTCCAGAAGCATGAGGAGGCGTTGACGCTGGAATCCGCCGAACACGCGCGCGAGCACGAGCGCCTGGAGACGAGGGAGCGCTGGGTGACACGGGCGGAGGACGATGTCGCTGCACGTGAAGCCCGTGTCTCGGAGGAGGTCAGACGTCGGGTGGCGACGGCGCGCCTGAATCTCGAGCGCGAGTTCACGGAGAGGCTGGAGTTGGTCCGGACCGAGGCCGAAGGTAGGACCACCGTCCTGAGGACCAAGCTGGAGGAAGCGACACGGCGGGTTGACGCCTTACAGGCTGCACTCGAGGCGGCGCAGGGGAGTCAACTACTTCCCACGCCGAAGTGCTTCTTCTTCGCCAACAGGTGGTTGAGGCTGAGGCCGTCGCCCGTTAGAATGCGGACGAGATGCGTCAGCGGTGGCTCTTGGAACACGAGCACGCCCCCATGCTCACCATGCTTCGAGAGAGGGCCAACACGGCCTTAGGTAACATCTGCGAGGCGGCCGTCGGCGAGCCGCGTGCCATTAACTACGCTGGCAACCTTCAGTTCTTCACTGACATCATGACGCAGCTGGAGGCACGGTCGGTTCGTGCCAACAGGTTGGTGGAGGAGAGGAGCCGAGCCCTGCTCGGGCGCGCCTTTTCCCGCGTCTTAAGCCATCTCCGGAATATGGATCCTCACTTTGACTTTGACGCTGCCATCGCCCCAGTCCCCCAGGCCGTCCGAGACGACCTGGCGTATTGGGTGGAAGACAACGTGGACGCCCTTGTCAGGGCCTTCGCTTCGGACGACGATGGCGTGGTCGTGGCCGCCGACGAGGGCGGCGTGGTGAACGGCCCTGACGCCGCTGACGACAACGCGGAGGGCGATGGCGAGGCCAGCGACGCCAGCGACAATTCGGGCGGCATTCCTGAGGATGCATTGGGGGATTTATCCGATTGACGGTGCATTGCTCCTGTTTCCTTATCCTGCATGAATAGAACTCAGGCTTTTTGTCCCGATGGTTGTAAGAGCATTTTGGGAGGGGGTGCCCCTCATGTAAAACTTATGTTCTCCGCACTAGTGAATGCTACTTTACTCACATGCCCGTACCAAGTGGTTGGCCATGTGAGGAGCCTGCTGGCTATTTTACCTCTGTCCCGAGAGGGTCTCGAGACAACTTGTCGGAGCCGTGGCGCCTCGTGTGCCCCCTGATTGAATCCGCGGGATCTGCAGTGAAAAACCTCCTAAGAGGGTACATCGGCGGCAGTCTGGGCTGCACGCAAGCCAGGCCAGACCCGGCTCGCAAGGGGCTCGCGAGGGGAGGCAGCTGAGGTGAGGTCGTAACCGAAACGCGAGAGATTGCTCGAACGAGACGAAGCACCCCTTCCCCAACACACGCAAATCTCAAATTCGAGTTCAACTTAAATCCAGCGGGGGAAAGCAACAACCAAGGGAAAAGCAACGAAAGCAAACAAAAGGCCGCGTCCGGCACCTAGTCTAGTCTTGGACGTCTTCTCACCAGCACGGAGCTAAGTGCTACCAGTGGGTGTGGGAGGGAGCCCCAGGGCCTGAGGCCGGCACCCCTGAGACTCCGGGGCGTGTACAGCCCCACTCATTATTACATGAGAGTGTCACGGGGCGGCGAGCTTCACAGGCACTGGGCCTTCTTCACAGGTACCAGCCTTGCTTCATATCGCCAGACGAGGGCCCCGCCTTGCGCCACACTCTAGTGCCATCAATGATGACCAGAAACCAGGACGCCGCCGATGGGGTAGAGCGGTCGCCAGCGGTTCCCCCGACGACCACGGGTCCTCCGCCAGGGGCAGGCCATGAGGCACCTCCCCAGTGGAGGGCCTACCTCCTGGGAATGCCTTGCTCCGAAAGCTGCGGTGGTGATGTCGGATCTCAGCCCCTCTCCTGCAGCCCCCGACGCCCTCCTCCTGAGGGGTAAGAGACTGCTGGAGCGGGGCAGCTGCTCGCTGTGGCGACCTGCACCTCCTGCGACCCATGATTAGTGTATGCCAGCTCCTGAGGGATTAGTGGTACCCGATAATCGTCGCTTCTAGCGTGGCCGGCGGGGCCATCCCGGGGTTCCTGGAAGAGCTCAGCTTCTGGCGCCTCGTCCCCCCAGCTTGGGCTGAGGAGCGAGCCTTGCTCGCCCTCGCGCGGGTGCCCTTGATCCATCATGTGGGGCACGTACTCTTTTGGGGCCATTACCCCGAAGGCTGCGCCATAGGGCTCCGCGTTCCATGCAGCTCTGCTTGACGTGCCAACCTAGTGATGGTGGCGCGGCGGCCCATGGGGGCCATGGGTCGCGACGAGTCCTTCTTCACTGGCGGGGAGCGGAGTCGGTGCTGCCGCCGGCCCTGTGCTGACAGCTTCGCTGGTGTTGGAGTAGCCTTGGAGCCCGCAGTTGCACATGGGGCCCCCGCGAGGGCCGCCCTGGGCCTGAGACGGGAGCGGAGTGCAGAAGGGGTGAGCCCCCGAGGCGGCAAAGCCCAGGAGCTCCGTCACCCGCTCTAGCAGCACGTCGCGACCGCCTTCCATTAACCTGCACTGCAGCAGCTCTCGGGCCACCATGAGCGCGGCCCTTGAGTTCGCTTGCTCCCGGCGGGTGTACGGTGTCGTGGCCACGGCGTGGTTGGAGGCCCTTGCTGCCGACCACGTCTGCCGCGGTGATAGAGACGTCGAGGCCTGTTCGCGTCGCCCACGGCCCGCAGCGCCCTGCGGACCGCGAGCTGCCTGGGGCATGGGGTCGTCCGAGGCGAGCGACTCTGCGTGGGCGGGCCAAGCCGCCCCGGGATCAGGGTTGCCCGCCTGGTCGCCGGACTTTGATCAAACTTGTGCACCTACTGTCGGATTTCGGGTTCCGGCAGACCCTTGAGGTTCGAACACTGGGGTGTGCGCGGAGATTCAACCCTCTGCCTGCCTGTTCCTCGCTGAATCGCTAGGATCTAGACTACCAAACAGAACAACACAAGAGGCACAAGATTTATACTAGTTCAGGCCACCATTGTGGTGTAATCCCCTACTCTAGTGGGTGGTGTGGTGGATTGCCTCTTGGGCTGATGATGAACAATACAAGGAAGAACAGCCTCGCGAGGGTCTGTTCTTGGCTGGTGCTACTTGGTTCTGGCTCTTGGATTCTCGATCTCGTCTCTAGATCTATAGATGTCTAGATGTCTAGATGTCTCTTCCCCGGGGGTGGCTAGTCCTATTTATAGGCAAAGGCCCTGGGCCTCTTCCCAAATATTGAGCGGGAAGGGCGCCAACAATTGGCCATTTTGAAGGGGAACAGCAGGTACACTTATCCTGACTAAAGTTGGTCCTCGCCTATCAAAGGCTCTGGTGGTGACGCCTGCTTGGGCTCCACAATGACTTCCTCCCTGCCGTTGGGCTGGTCTTGGTCTCGTTGCACCGAAATGGATGCCTTTGCTTGATGCCCTTGCCTGCGCTTGCTCCCTTTGCACCAAAGAGGAAAGGAGTACATTGCATGGGCTGGCGCCCGACTGGCGCCCTTGGTCGTCATGGCTTGCGTCATGGGAACCTCGCGAGGTACCCCGCCTTGAACTCTCCGCCTCCTCGCGAGCCCACCTGAGGAGGCTGTGCCTGAGGAAGCTCCTTGTCGTCTGCCCCGCGAGGCTTGGCCCCTCGCAAGGGTCTTGAGTTTGTGTTGATGAATATGGGCTGTGTTGGGCCTCCTTTGAGCCACGCCGCAGGCCGCAGGCAGGCAAGTCTGGGGACCCCCGTTCCCAGAACGCTGACACCTACTAGCATTCACACTTCATAAATTCTTTCTTTTATCATTTACCTACTCGAGGACGAGCAGGAATTAAGCTTGGGGATGCTGATACGTCTCCAACGTATCTATAATTTATGAAGCATTCATGCTATTTTATTATCTGTTTTGAATTATTACGGGCTTTATTATACGCTTTTATATTACTTTTGGGACTAACCTATTAACCGGAGGCCCAGCCCATATTGCTGTTTTATTGCCTGTTTTAGTATTTCGAAGAAAAGGAATATCAAACGGAGTCCAAATGGAATGAAACCTTCGGCAATGTGATTTTTGGAACGAACGTGACCCAGGAAACTTGGAGTTCAAGCTAGGGGAGCATTGAGGAAGCCACGAGATAGGGGGCCGCACACCCCCTGGGCGCGCCCTCCACTCTCGTGGGCCCCTCGAGGATCCCCCAACCGACTTCTTTCGCCTATATAAGTCCACATACCCTAAAACCATCGAATATGAAGATAGATCGGGAGTTCCGCCGCTGCAAGCCTCTGTAGCCATCAAAAACCTCTCGGGAGCCCGTTCCGGCACCCTGCCGGAGGGGGGATCCCTCACCGATGGCCATCTAAATCATCCCGGCGTTCTCCATGACGAGGAGGGAGTAGTTCACCCTTGGGGCTGAGGGTATGACCAGTAGCTATGTGTTTGATCTCTCTCTCTCTCGTGTTCTCTTTATGGCACGATCTTGATGTATCGCGATCTTTGCTATTATAGTTGGATCTTATGATGTTTCTCCCCCTCTACTCTCTTGTGATGAATTGAGTTTTCCCTTTGAAGTTATCTTGTCGGATTGAGCCTTTAATGATTTGAGAACACTTGATGTATGTCTTGCTGTGCTTATCTGTGGTGACAATGGGATATCACGTGCCACTTGATGTATGTTTTGGTGATCAACTTGCGGGTTCCGCCCATGAACCTATGCATAGGAGTTGGCACACGTTTTCGTCTTGACTCTCTGGTAGAAACTTTGGGGCACTCTTTGAAGTACTTTGTGTTGGTTGAATAGATGAATCTGAGATTGTGTGATTCATATCGTATAATCACGCCCACGGATACTTGAGGTGACAATGGAGTATCTAGGTGACATTAGGGTTTTGGTTGATTTGTGTCTGAAGGTGTTATTCTAGTACGAACTCTTGAATAGATTGATCCGAAAGAATAACTTTGAGGTGGTTTCGTACCCTACCATAATCTCTTCGTTTGTTCTCTGCTATTAGTGGCTCTGGAGTGACTCTTTGTTGCATATTGAGGGATTGTTATATGATCTATCTATGTTATTATTTTTGAGAGAACTTGCACTAGTGAAAGTATGAACCCTATGCCTTGTTTCCTATCATTCCAATACCGTTTACGCTCACTTTTATCATTAGTTACCTTGCTGTTTTTATATTTTCATATTACAAAAACCTATATCTACCATCCATATTGCACTTGGTTCACCATCTCTTCGCCGAACTAGTGCACCTATACAATTTACCATTGTATTGGGTGTGTTGAGGACACAAGAGACTCTTTTATTTGGTTGCAGGGTTGCTTGAGAGAGACCATCTTCATCCTACACCTCCCACGGATTGATAAACCTTAGGTCATCCACTTGAGGGAAATTTGCTATTGTCCTACAAACCTGTGCACTTGCAGGCCCAACAACGTCTACAAGAAGAAGGTTGTGTAGTAGACATCAACACTCACCACGACCGTGCTGCGATGCGACCACACGCGCCGGTCCTAGCCGCGTAGCCCGCCCCGCCTCCGCTAGCTCCGGCCGCCGCTGCAGACTACTCGCGCCTCCCGCGGCCCTTGCCGTGCTCGCCGGCCGCCCTCTCCTCCTCGTGCAGCCGCATCACCGCTTCAACCCGCGTCGCCGTGCCTCCTGGCTCGCCTCGCAGCTACATGCTGCTGGTGGCACTGTAGCTGTCCCGCACCACCCACTCGCCACCGGTCGGCCCCTGTTGCCTCCCCGTCGGCGAGCCGCTACCCCTCCCCCCCCCCCACGGTGCCGCTCCGGCCGAAGCATAGTCAGGGCTGGCGCCCAGCGCCCGCGTCCCCATCGGCTCCGCCCGCCGTGGCCGCCGCCCCTGGTGGCCTCGGTATCGGGCGCACACGCCCACTACCCGTTAACCCGCCCCTATGGGCTGGCCTTGAGCCACTGCCAGCGGGCCCCAGTGCCCACGCCCTTGTTTACTTTAAAAAATGTAAAAATAATAATTATTAATAAAAATAATTAAATGATTTGTTAAATGCTTAATTAAATTAATTAGTTAAACTTACTTAGACTAATCATCTAGTTTAGTTAACTAAACTGTTAGACTAGACTACACGGTGTATGACACGGGCCCCCACCCCCTGTTGACCAGTCAAATGTTGACTAGTCAACTGGGACCCCCTGGCCCACCTATCGGCCACTGGGTGCACTTCTGTGTACCCTGTGCTGGGTGCATCTAGCATTTTAGCATTTATTTTAGAATTAATAATAATGTTAGAAAATCAATTAAAACTTTAAAAATTAATATAAAATAAACCGTAGGTCAAAGGAAAAAGTTTTATACATCAAAGTTGCTCAGAACGATGAGACGGATCCGAATACGCGATCCGTTCTCCCGCCACACATCCCTATCATAGCAAACTTCGAACCTTTCCTCTCTGGTCATCTATCTAACAGACATTCAGAACCGGGAGAACTTTCCTGGATGTTTTCCCCCTTCACCAGTATCACCTAGCATTGCTTTAGAACACCTCTAGCACAGCTTATTGTCTTGTTGTGCATATGTTTGCATGTATTTAGTATTTCTTCCCCCTCTTCTCTTTGGTAGACCCCGAGACCATTGCTGATGTCCCTGTGATTGACTACGTGCTCGACGACACTTCTACCCCTTTTCAGCGGAGCTTCCAAGCAAGCCCCCCCTTTGATCATCCCGATATCGCCCATTCTATTCTCTCATGCTTGCATTAGAGTTTGCTTATGTAATTGATTGCTCCTATTCTAATGCATATCATGCTTTTGTACCTGCTATTGTACCTTACCTGCTAATCCTAAACAGCCTAGTATAGGTTGGTTAGTGATCCATCAGTGACCCCCACCTTATCCTTGTTGGCCTTGCTTCATCATCGACGACTCGATCAACGTGATCAACGACCAGAGCCCGATACCTCACATCACATCACACCCCCTTTGTTACCCGATTCTGTAGGGATACTATCGAGTGCCGAGGGTGATACCTCGTAACGCACTCCTGATGATAACTCTATAGTGTAGCTACTCGGTCGTGGTCATCGAGGGTGATTCATCCTTGACCACCCCCATATGACTTTGTCATGCAACCCCTCAAGTGTGAACCTCGAGGGTGGTTCCTCTTATGTTCACCTTGATGATTACATCGAGCGGAATCCATCGAGGGTGATTCCTCGGGTTTTCCCCTTGATGTTTGGACACACGGTTACCTTGACTTTACTTGATACCTTGGTGAAAGTCGGGCAGGCCCAGAGAGCACCCACAAGATAATTACATGGCACGGCCGGCCATTCTGGGCCCTTGCCGTAATTCCACGAGACGGGGAGACAGGGTCACATCAATCATGAGTCTCTGCTCGTCTCCGCAAGCTAATAACACACTAATGGTTTGGGTATTTGTTTTGAGTTGGCCTTTGGCCTTTACGCACTAACCACCACGCAGGAATAGTTATGGGCCTCGGCGTCGTGGTATGAGGCGAAGCTTTATCAGACATCCTGTTCAGCATTGTGGCACGTCCTGGTCGGCTCCCTAGTGGAGGTGGCCTGGTTCGCCCTGCGCGCAACGATCCGGAGAGCAATGGGCGATGGGCCCAGACATCGAAGTGCTTATGATGTAGACCGGCGGGACATCTCTTCTGAGCCTAGGTAGGGCGGCGAAGTGTTGATCTTCCGAGGCCGGGCATTGACACAGTAAAGTGTGTCCGGCCGGAGTAATCAAGCATGTCGGAAAACATGGTGCACCCCTGCAGGGAAGATTATCTATTAATAGCCGTGTCCATGGTAACGGACATTCAAACTTATATCCCGATCTTATACAACTAGAAATGGACACTTCAGATATGTGGCTTCGAGATTAGTTTCTCGCGGTTAGTCGAGGAAGGATCTCTGGGTGTTGTTTCTACAACATGTTTGATAAATATTAAACTGCTGTTGTTTACTCTTCTACATGCTACAAGATGCTCGGAGCTTCTTGAAGATGCTAGTCTTTGATAGGCTAGGCCTTCCCCTCTATTCTGGCATTCTGCAGTTCAGTCCATAGATATAACCCTTCCTTTTGATACCAATGCATACTTAGTATAGATCTGATGCTTGCGAGTACATTGGATGAGTACTCACGGTTCCTTTGCTACCCCTTTTCCCCCTTCTTTCTTCTTTCCGGTTGATGCAACCAGATGGTGGATCCCTGGAGCCAGATGCCACCGCCGACGGATACTGCTACGTGGATACCACCAACGACCAGGAGTAGCTAGGAGGTCCCAGGCAGGAGGCCTTGCCTCTTCGATCATTGATGTTTGTGCTTGCCTTCTTAAGGCATCCTTGTTTAACTTATGTATGTACTCGGATATTGTTGCTTCCATTGACTCTTGTGTACCGAGCTATGTATTCGAGCCCTCGAGGCCCCTGGCTTGTAATATAAAGCTTGTATTTATTTTAATTTGCGTCTAGAATTGTGTTGTGATATCTTCTCGTGAGTCCCAGATCTTGATCATACACATTTGCGTGTATGATTAGTGTATGATTGAATCGGGGCGTCTCATGATGATTGTCTTTGAGGGATGCTTGGCTCTAGTGATCTTCTCAGCTTCACAAGCACCACAAAGATGATCCTTCTTGAACTTGACGCCCTCGATGCCAATGATGTGCTTCTTCTTCGCGAGAGTGTACAGGTTCCTCATGCCCGCATGTCCTCGCCGTCGATGCCATAGCCAGCATTCTGAAGCGTTTGCTAGAAGACATACAGAAAGTTGTGGTCCTTCTAAGAAATCTACCATATACAGATCAGCTCTTCGATAGCCTTTGAAGACTAGAGATTTGTTAGGTTCCATAAGCATAAGACAACGATATTATCCAAATATCACAATCATATTCAGATCACAAAGCATTGACATAGACATTAAGTTTTATCCAAGGGATTCAACAAGCATCACTTTGTCCATGTGCTGATCCTTTGAGATAGCAACTCTACCAAGACCAAATACCTTGCTTTTTCCAGTGTCAGCGAATGTGATGTGACTCTTAGTAGATGGACGTAGGGTTGAATCCATAAGAAGACTTCGATCACCAGTCATGTGGTTGGTGCAGCCGCTGTCCATGATCCATTCAGTGGCTTTTGGAGTTGTACCCTACAGTGCAGTTAGCGGGATAGGCTTCACCAAGAGTATTGTGAAGCAGAAACATGTAGCGAACAAGCATATTATCAAAGTTCAGATTCTGTTTAGGCATGATAGCATGCTCGTCAAGGAACCCTGGGACGAAATACAAGGTAAGACCATTAGGGCATTTTATCTTGCGTCCCACAAGATGTTTTAGGTCTCCAGCATTGGCGTGAGAAGTCTTTGATTTCTGTTGGGCACTTTTCCCTACAAGAGAAGTTAATTCTTCTTAACCACCCACATCTTCAGGGGTGGCTTAGAAGCAATGAGTCTAAGTGCAGCATCTGAGAACTTTGGCTTGGGAGCCCTAGCAAATAGCTTTGCAGGAGAAGAATAGTACTCATATGAATATGCAGAAATGTTCTTAGTTTTGTGAACATAGCAGTTATAGGAAACGCGCTCATATTCATGAGTCTCATAATGGTTCTCCTGCAAAACATTGGCGTTAGGGTGACCATAAGTGGTCCTTTGTCTGTATGAAGCCATTGGGCCATATGATGCCGTTGGTCTGGGGTTTGTCTTCTTCCTAGGTGGTGTCATGAAGACATTCATGTGAAGCTTCTCAAGACAACTTTTGGGCAGCCAGATCTTCTTCTGGGATGGCTCATTCCTACAGTTAGTACCAATGTACCTGGCAAAAACTTCACCATTCTGATTCTTAAACAGTTTATAATTGGCATCAAAGGATTCATCAATGACAATTGGGTTAGCACAAGTGAAGCCAGATAAAGTGGATGGGTCCATTGAAGGATCCTTAGCAGCAACCCAGGTGGTTTTGGGGTACTGCTCAGGCATCCAGTATGAACCATCAATGTTCATTTTCCTCTCGAACCCTACTCCCTCTTTCCTAGGATTTCGGTTCAGAATCTATTTCTTGAGGACATCGCACACAGTATGATGCCCTTTGAGGCTTTTGTACATGCCAGTCTCAAGTAGTGTCTTCAATCTAGCATTCTCATTAGCAATAGTAGTGGCATCCTTAGTAGAGGGGTTAGTTACCGCATCAGCAATTGAAGATACTGCAATATCAGAAGTAGTAGAACATCTAGCAACATAGACAACATTATCACGCTCAAAACATTTTAAACATGGTGGAAAAAATTCTACCTGAGTGGAACTAATCTTTTGGGCAAGTAGTCAATCGTTCTCTTTTTGAAGATCTTCATGAGACACCCTTAGTTTCTCAAGGTCTTGCTTCCTTTGAAGATAATTATAGGAAAGCTTCTCATGAGAAGCTGAGAGAGTTTCATGACGACTTTTAAGTTCTTCATACTTAACGTGAAGACTTTTAATATCTTCGATGAAGGACTGAGTTCGATTCATTTCTACGTCCAACAAGTCATCGCTTTTGTCTAACAGCTTTTGAATATGTTCCATAGTAGTTTGTTGCTCAGTTGCAATTTTAGCAAGTGTCTTATAGCTAGGTTTGGATTCACATTCAGAGTCGTCTTCACTAGAGGTTTAGAAATAGGCGTCGCGTGAGGTTACCTTGGCACCACGTTCCATGAAGTAGTAGGTTGGAGTAGATGGCTCAGGTTCGAAAGTCATCGTTTTAAGTGACTCCTTGAATTCGCAGAACCAAGGATCTTGATGAGTTTGATGACCTTCATAAACATCAGAAATCCAGTCCCATATAAGCTTTGCATTGCAGAGATGCATGATGCGCCTGAACTCGTCATTGGACAGGCAGGAGCATATGATATCCTTAGCCATGATATCCAGCTGAGTGTACTTTCAAATGTCGTCAGCATGCACCTTCCTTCATAGATCGCTGAGAACAATCTCCGTGATGGTCCACAACTCAATGTTCATTGCAAGGAGGCGCTTCATGATCATGGCCTTCCATTTGGAATAATCATGACCATCAAAAATAGGACACGTAGCGGAGACCTTGATTATCCCTGAAGTCGACATAGCTAAAACTCCAGGTGGTTAAACTGAATCACATAGAACAAGGGAGTACCTTTCTCTGATACTAATTGAAAGTGCTAGTTATCGACTAGAGGGGGGTGAATAGGCGATTTTTATGAGAGTCTTCAAAATACGGTGGCTTTGAAGACAAACAAGCAAACTAAACCTATATAGTAAGCAGCAGAATGAAAACTACACTAGGCAAGCATTAGTCAAGCACACAATACAGTGAAAGCACGAAGACAAACTGTAGTTAGGTAGACAGGATCAGGATGGAACATAGTACGAAGCCAAACAGATATAAGTCTTCACACCGTGAAGTCAAATGAATCAGGCAGGCAAGCAATGACTTCACGAAGACAAATTGAAGAGTAATTAGAGTAGGGGATAGAACCAGTTGCTTGGTGAAGACAAGGATTTGGTAGACCAGTTCCACTTGATGTGACAACTGTACGTTTGGTTAGGGAGGCTGAGACTGAACTCAGAAGACCGTGTCTTCACCTTATTCCCCTTGAGCTAAGGACACCCAGTCCTCGCCCAATCACTCTGGTAAGTATTCAAGGTAGACTATCAAACCTTCACAGACTTCGTTCACCGGCAATCCACAATGACTCTTGGATGCTCAGAACTCGACGCCTAACCGGTTGGAGGATTCACAGTCCTCAAGTGTAACAAGTCTTCAGATCATGCAGATAGAAAGACTTTAGTGATGCCTAACACTCTTTGGTTCTGGGTGTTTTGGGCTTATTTCTCGCAAGGATCTCTCTCTCGAATGCTTTAAAGGTGGGTTGCTCTCAAACGACAAAAGCCGTGCACTAACTCTGAGCAGCCACCAATTTATGGTGCAAGGGGTATGCTATTTATAGCCAAGTGGCAACCCGACCTCATACGTCTGAAATGACCCTGGGTCACTAAGGAACCAACACGTGTCCAACGGTCGGATTTCAAACACACGCGGCAGCTTGGCTTGGGCCACAAGCAAAGTTGACTCATCCAGCTCTAGATAAGGTTTGCTCTCATTGTTTTCACTCAAAGACATAGGGTTTGGTTGAGCATCACATCAGTCACTCTGACTTTGTTCACTTAGACCCCACTTAACAGTACGGTGGTTCCTATGACTCAATAAAGAAGGAAGGAAACTACAAAACAGCTACACTCCTTGTACTTGAACTCCCACATCGAATACAACCAAAGCAGGAGTAGGTTTTTACGCTTCATAGGGCCCCGAACCTGTGTAAACACTTGTGTTAATTGTTGCTTTTGCTCTTTGTGCGTGTTTATCTCCACAACCCAACTACAAAGGGATCTTTGCCGGTCCCATAGACCGTCGTACACACGACATCTTTGGCACTCCAGGTAGGGTGATCGCGTGTGCGAATCTTGTCCAGCAATCTACATGCTAGCTTCTTCACCATCACCTTCGATGGCACCCAAGAAGAAGGGTGCAATTGCGCCTTCGAGGTCCAAACTTCCATCAGCGACGCCTATGGGCGACGGCGGTGAAGACGACCAAAATTCTTCACCAACCACGGCATCCTTTTCGCCAACATCTTGCTCTGCAGAAACTAAGTTCTTAAGCTTTAATTGCTTTCTATTGTTTAGTCTTATCCTTGATGGATTTTTGTGCATAACCTGTGCGCAAAAGAGCACTCTTGAAACATTATGCGCTCCTGATTGTTCTGGGTTCGCCCAGCAACACCGATGCGGCCACGTTTGTTTCCAGAGCGTTAAGCTCCTGAGAAGGCGATGTTCTTGATAAGCTGCTAGGCAGGATCCGATCCTAAGCGCCATCAACCAGACCGTGCATGATCGGGAAGAATTCTGGCAAGCGTAGGGGATAATTGTGCAAAAACACAATCATTTAAGGAAAGGGCTTAGCGAATTTTCCCTTCTTTAAGATTTCTGTTTATATATATAGATTGCCTGTTAAGGAGCATTCACGGGAATGACAGCGCTCGCTTCTAGTATTGGTCTGCCCAAGATGCCAAGCGTAGCTGCACTTACCTTTAGTTTGTAAAGCTTGCCTGGAAGGCGGCGTTCTCTTTCGTCTACTGCCCAGGACCCGATCTTAAGCACCATTCACTAGAACATGCACCCCTGTAAGCATTCTGGCAACATGGAACATATAATATATAAAAGGAAATTGCTTAGGGAAGGGGGGTATTCAGTAAAACCTAAACTTACGTACAAGCTAACTGCGAGTAAGATGCTAATTAACTGGTTGTGTCGTGGAAAGGTCACGGTAGATGTCCTAGCAAAAGGACTTAGTCGTGGAGCAATCGCAACTAGGAAGCTTAAAGGGGTTAAAATGGGACAAAGGACACGGGAGTTTACACTGGTTTGGCCCCTTGCGGCGAAGGTAAAGGCTTAATCCAGTTTGAGGTGGGATTGCTTATGTCTCAATTACCAGGGAGCGAATCCGCTTGACCTAACTTTCGATCTGATGTTACTTGTCCTGAATCGCCGCCGGGTCATATACAGAGGTCGATGCCCAGTGGCTCACGGAGTCCCAGCCGGCTCATAAACAGTGTCCGGCTCGGTGACTACATATTTTTCCCATACAATACAAGTCATACATATATGGCAGTTTATCTCTACGGGCCTTAAGCCGCCTTTGGGCCTTGGGCCCTTAACTGAACCACCATCTTCAAATGTTGTCTTGGGCTTCATATGATGAATCGCTGTAGGTATAACCCGGCCCCTCCTGGGCGGGTCATACATAGTAGTTATATCACCAACATTAGGCCCCAGATTGATTTGAACTGGTTCATGTCAATCTTCAACACTTAGAAAAAATCTTCTGCTCTTCACTGTGCGAGAGTTTATACCCACCATGACATCATCTTCTGGATCTGTGATAACAAGCCATGACGTCATCTACCATTTTCACACTTTGTCCAACATATCTCAACGGATCCTTATCTTAATGATCGTCCCGAGAATCGAGGCGTCCGGGCAGCTGGATAACCATGTTTTCGGCCTCCTTGTTTTTCGCGCTCACTTATCAGTCTTTCCTTATAAATAGCCACGACCGGTCTTCTTCTCATTCTTCCCCTTTCCATCGTCTTCCACCTCTCATGACCTTCTGCCGCTCGAGCTCCGCCACCGTTGCGAAGCGCACCGTCGTCCGCATCTTGGCTGCTGCATCACCCTGAACAAATCAGAGAACGACGGTGCCTCTCCACAGTAGATATGCATCTGTAAGTATTTGCTTTCTCGTACCTCTGATCCGCATTAGGGTTTCAGAACTTCTCTGTGTTCTTCATAGTTCATCGCAGTTCACCTTCAGTGCTCGCACCGTGAGCCTCTTTTATCTGAAAACGGCACATAACTGATGTGATAGATATTTTACCCTTACTTTCAATACTAGCAGACCCCCTTTCCTTGAAGAAAATATTCCCTTAGAACTTATGAACTCATCTGTACTAGTTTTTACGTCTTGATTTATTTCCTTTTTCTGAACTGCCGCTGATCCAAAATAATGATTGCAATCTGTGAAACCTGTTTGTGTGACACTTAGCCAAAAACTGCACTTTGATAGATCCACCTAGCCATGGCAGCTTATACCACCAGCTTTGACTGCAATGTTCAATAGATAACATCAAACTGCTCATGGCATCTTAAATAACCTGACGTAATTAGTCATATACCATTAGGCCCCTTTATAAGCCGCCAGTCTAAATATGTGATGTAATACTTTTTCCTCCGGCTTAAAATTGAACCAGCAAATTTACTCTTTTTAGGCTTCCTTCTTCACAATGCCGCCCAAAACAACCACTTCTTGCAACTGGGTCAAATCCATCGTCACGGAGAGTACACTTGACGATTTTGTGAAAACTGGATATCTGCCCAAAAAGGATGTCATGTCTTATCGCCCTCCTAAACCGATAGAAGAGAAGCCTGAACCCAAAGATGGGGAGGTCATCGTCTTCACTGATCACATGAACCGGGGCTTCTCGATGCCCGGTTCTAAGTTCTTCGGAGACGTTCTGCGCTTTTTTGACCTACATCCTCAAGACATCGTACCCAATTCCATGTCTAACATATGCAACTTTCAAGTGTTCTGTGAGGTGTACCTTGAAGAAGAGCCCACCTTGGAACTTTTCAGAGAATACTTTTACTTGAAACGCCAAAATGAATACTCCAACGGACCTAGCTTGGAACTTAGTGGGGTCTCAATCCAACGATAGAGAGACGTCATTTTTCCTTATGCGCAGCCACCAAGTCATCCCAAGGACTGGAACCAAACATGGTTCTACAGCCAAGATACTTCTCCGGCTGATGAGAACCCTCTGCCCGGCTTTCGCGCCCTGCGCCTCGAGTCCAATCATCCTCTTCCAGACAAGTTGTCAGCTGCTGATCGCCAGAAGCTCGCCCCTACCATTGCTAAAGTCAAGGCTCTTTTTCGAAATGGCATAAATGATATTGACTTGGTCTGGTGCTGGGTCGCATGGCGGATCATCCCGTTGAGCCGCTGCTCCGGGTTAATGTGCACTTACACAGGTGACACAAAGGATCCCCTGCGCCACAGCCCCGATGAGTTACCTGATGACCTTATCAACGATATGAGAAATCGCTTCTGAATGAAAGCCTAGCAGACTGTCGGCAAGGTGGGCCTAAGCCCTTCGTGCAAAGCTAACCCGGCTCCAGGGGTAAGCCGCCAAACTTAGTTAATTTACCTTATCTTTGATGTTTTGTCTTAACTCCAATCTTTGCTGATTTTCACAGGCTGATGACGAGTTTTGGAAGAAATAATATGAGCATGAGGCTGCAAAGAGAGCCAGGAAGGCCAAGAAAGCTGCCAGGAAGAAAAGAGGGAAGAAGCCCAGCGCTTCTGAATTGCTTCAACTGGAGGAATCCTCTGAGTCGGAGGTATCCCTTGACTCTCTTGGCTCTTTTTTCAACCATCTTATTGACACTGGACTATCATCAGGATGACACGGGAACGAGTCAGGGAGTGGAAGAAGAGGTAACTATTATTTCCTCCGACTCCGAGCCTTTGCCCAGACAAAAAAATCCAAAGAGTAACCCGGAAAGTAAGATTTTCACACCCTTTAGCTCATCTAGATCCTCACTTTATTTTGAAGCAACGGATTCATGAGAGCCGGAGGCAGACCCGGACCAGAAAGGATGCAGAACTCTCCTCCGGATTACCGAATACACCGAGGAAGCCCAAAATGAGGTCTCCTCCGACTTAAACTCTTTTTATCCTTTGGCGGGTCTCACTCATCAACCTCTCAACTCTTCTGATTCAGATTATCAAGAAACTTCACCTTCTTCTAGCGACTCAATCCCGTCCAATATGCCGGCTTTCAAGACCGCTCCAGGGTAATGACGATTTACTTATCCTTTACTCACTACAATCCTTTTATACTTTGTACTAACCTTTTTGACTCATGCAGCGAAAAAGCAAAACCTAGCAAGAGGGCTAAGAAAAGCAAGCCAGTTGAAGATCTAAAGGTCAATGAACCGGAGCTGCAGCCTCCAACACCTGAGGTCTCTATCCCCCAATCATCTGAGCCGGCTGTTGATAACCCGCCAGCAACTTCTGTCCCCCTATGGAGTGAGCCATTGATGAGTCTTTAAACCCTGAAGTTTCTAGTCCACCGAAGATGGTTGATGTTCTTGATGAAGATGTGACAATCACTGCCACCGGCTTTAGAGAACCGGGAAGGACCACCGTGCTAGCCAAGCATTCTGTCAAGGAGGAGCATATTGAATGACATAAAGTTAGATTTGATATGGCTGATTACTCCCACTTGAGCCTTGGAGAGGTTTTTTCTAGTTATCTTAGCCAAGTGCACAGCAGCCACAATCTTGAAGTAGATATGGTGACTCAAATGCACCAGAAGTTTGAGGTACAAATTGTTCTTTTACTGAGTTATGCTTACTATGCCAGCCCCCAAGTCTACTATTTACGATAAATATGTTGTAGACTTAGATGAACCAGGAGCATAAGTCATATCGTTTGGTAGAATCCTTTGATCATCCGACTTAATCCATAGTCCCCAAGGGCCGGTTTAATCAGCATGAATGAGTTGGTCCTTTATACACTTGTGTAGAAGACCGTATTTACTTGTGTAGTTTTCAACAGCAATATGCATTAGTCCCCAAGTGCCAAGTACTCTTGCTTGCAAAGTGCTTGGGACTTACTCTCTAGCCGCCACTTAAAGAGAACTTTCGGTAGACATTAGCCCCCAAGTGCCAAGTGTTGTTGCTTGCAAAAGGCTTGGGACTTAATATTGAATACTAATGTTTATGATTTGGAACCAGTACATGTACAGACCACCACCACTCAACTTCAATCAGAGTTGTCTGAATTGAAGAACCGCTTGGAGCTGCATGAGACTGAGACCCAGAGAGCAAACTCAAAATTTGAATTCAGCGTGTCTGAACAAGAAAAGCTGAAGGCCGACTTTGAAGTTGAGAAGAAAGCCTGGGCTGAAGAAAAGATTGCCTTGACCCATCGAGCTGAAAAAGTAGAGGCAGCTCTTGAAGAGGTGACCACTGAATTGTCCGGCTTAAAACGCCATGTGTCTCAGATGGTCTCAGCTATCTTTGGTAAGTCGCCTTACGAGTGTCAAGTGTTGAATTTTTCTCTTGATCATATGAACTGTCTTTAACTCATCTGTTATTACTATGCGGGCCCCAGGAGCACCAACCTCAACCAAGACATGCTTGTGAAGCTGAAGGCGGTTTATACATTGGTAGAGCAGCTTTACACTGGTGCCCAACGCACATTAGCCACAGTTGCTCTGTCCAATGAAGCACCCAAGCTCTTGGTTGATGTGCTAAGGAAGCTTTCTGTGCTGCCCCAGTGGTTTAATGAAGTAAAGCATTCATCTGCAAGAGATGGAGCCATATCTGCCTTAAGCCGGACCAAAGCATGGCTGCCGAAATTAGACCCGGCCAGCATCGCCATTGGGTACCCCAGCCTCAAGGAGGATGGCACTCTGTTTGAACAGATGGACTTTGCTGCTTGCGTGAAGGAGATACATCTTGTGGCCAGCCTAATTGCTAATGAAACAGATCTCACCAAGTATCATCCGGCTTATGACGTGGGAAATCAGAGGCAGCCAGCACCGACTTATAAAGTGACAAGCCTGATCCCCCCAATCTGTAAGCACACCTTTGTCCCTGAAGTTGACCCGTCCAGGCTAATTGATGATGAAGCTGAGTTTGAAGCTTTGAATGGCATTGACTGGTCATCATCAACCTTCCAGGACGCAAAACAGGACAAAGAAGCGAAGAGGGTTGACCCGAAAGCATCAGGCCAACAAGAGAATTGATCCGCCGGGCGGTTCATATTTGTAGCCTTCTGAGAAAACAGTTTAATCAATTGGACTCTGGGAGTCATGTAATAGGGTAGCAATGACTTTGCTCTATCGTGCCATCATGCATGTTTTGGTGCTCAAAATCGTTAAGCTGCCTTTTATATTTATCCTCTTTACACTTATCATTTGTTTGGCTGGTGCATAAGAAAATCCTTGAACTTTCCTGCACACAGAAATAGATCACAAGAACCCTTGGCGGTTTACCGCAGGGCGGGTCATAATATCTCACATATAACCACTTATGTGTAAAAAGGACTCACAGATAAGCCTGGTATGAATCATAACTTTGAAACATAACTATAATAACAATATCATACATGTGATATTGAATGTGCACTACCGGTTTACGTGACCTGCGCAGTAAGGGTGATAACCCAATCTTTTAGAAGCCAAGACTTCCAAATGTTTATGACCGTCATATGCTGGCGACTTATCGTCCAAAGTCGAGCTGGATTAAATAGAGGCAACACATATATGTTTTCATATATGAACAAAAAATCCCAAGACAAACCCAAAAGACTGTTTTCAAAAAACTTAAGTCAAACAGAGAGAGAAAAAGCGAGGCTTCTGTTTCGAATATGATCAGTAAGCCGGGCCAAAAGGGGTTAAGCTATGATTCGAATACGATCAGGAAGCCCCCTAGTGGGTTTGGCATTGCGCCGATCAAGAGGGTACCGATAGCTATGTTCTCTTTGGTTCGAATACGACCTATGTTTGAACAGGAAGCCCCCAAATGACCTTGAGACGTTTTTTAACAACTCTGATTCGAATACGATCAGAGTCGGATCAAAAGGGGTTAAGTTATGATTCGAATACGACCCAGCTCCCAAATGATCAAGTTGTTTGATCAGCTATTATTCGGATACGATCAGGAAGTTGTGCCAAAGGAGTTAAGCTAGATTCGAATACGATCAACCCCGAGTGGTATAAATATTTAACGACTCTGATTCAAATATGATCAGAGTCGGCTCAAAAGGGGTTAAGCTATGATTCGAATACGATCTAGCCCCCAAATGATCAAGAGGTTTGAACAGCTATGATTCGAATACGATCAGGAAGTTGGGCCAAAGGAGTTGAGCTAGATTCGAATACGATTAGCCCCCGATTGGTCTTTGGAATTATGATGATGAAGACACATGATCGTTGAGGATGAAAAGGACAGAGGTCCTACTTTATTATTTATCATAATATATACATCGTCAAAAATATGTACAACATAAGAGCCGGCGGCTCAAGTGTAGTAAGGCTGAAGATGAGCGATATTCCTTGACCGGTGGGTCTCCTCCTCTTACTTACGTCAGTCTTTGTGCTCTCGAACTCTGATAAGGTAGTATGACCCGTTGTTCAAATTCTTGCTGACCACAAAGGGCCCTTCCCAAGGTGGGGACAACTTGTGCATATCAGTTTGATCCCGGATGAGCCGGAGCACCAAGTCACCTTCTTGAAAGGTTCTGGACTTAACCCGGGGGCTATGGTAGCAGTGCAGGTCTTGTTGATAAATCGCCGAACGGACTGCTGCATCTTGATGTGCCTGCTCATTATCAGCTTCGACGTAAGCCGCCACGCGAGGAGAGTTGTGACGGATGTCACTAGGGAGAACCGCCTCTGCTCCGTAAACCATGAAGAAAGGCATGTAACCCGTAGACCTGTTGGGGGTAGTATTGATGCTCCATATCATTGAAGGTAACTCCTCCACCCAACAACCCGGTGTCCGTTGCAAAGGAACCATAAGCCGGGGCTTGATGCCTCTCAAAATCTCTTGATTGGCTCGTTGAGCTTGTCCATTGGATTGAGGGTGAGCCACTGATGATACATCAAGACAAATATGCTCACGTTGACAAAACTCTTTCATAGCACCTTTGGACAAATTAGTGGCATTATTAGTTATGATACTGTGGGGAAAGCCAAAACGGAAAATCACCTTTTTCATGAATTGAACCACCGTTGCCGCATCACACTTACTGACCGGCTCTGCTTCAACCCACTTTGTGAATTTGTCAACTGCCACCAAGAGATGGGTCTTTTTATCCTTGGATCTTTTAAAAGACCCAACCATGTCAAGTCTCCAGACTGCAAACGACCAAGTAATTGGAATCATCCTCAATTCTTGAGCAGCACATGAGCTCGTCGTGAGAATTTCTGACAACCATCACATTTACTGACCAAATCCTCTGCATCAGCGTGAGCCGTCACCCAATAGAATCCATGATGAAAAGCTTTGGCCACAAGGGACTTTGAACCGGGATGATGGCCACAATCTCCTTCATGAATCTCACGAAGAATCTCTTGACCCTCCTCAGGAGAAACACAACGCTGAAACGCCCCAGTGACACTGCGATGGTGTAACTCCCCATTGGCAATTGTCATTGACTTAGATCGCCGGGTTATCTGCCTGGCCAAGGTTTCATCCTCAGGTAACTCGCCCCGGGTCATATAAGCCAAATATGGCATTGTCCAATCTGGGATGACGTGAAGAGCCGCCACCAATTGTGCTTCTGGGTCAGGAATAGCCAAGTCTTCCTCTGTAGGCAACTTGACAGAAGGGTTATGCAGAATATCCAAGAAAGTGTTAGGTGGCACCGGCTTACGCTGAGATCCCAACCGGTTTAAAGCATCAGCCGCCTCATTCTTTCTGCGATCAATGTGCTCCACTTGATAACCCTTGAAGTGTCCAACAACATCATCAACTTCATGGCGATAAGCCGCCATGAGGGGATCCTTGGAATCCCATTTGCTTGAGACTTGTTGAGCCACCAAATCTGAGTCGCCAAAGCACCTCACCCGGCTTAAGTTCATCTCCTTAGCCATCCGAAGACCATGGAGCAAGGCCTCATACTCGGCTGCATTGTTAGTACAGGGAAACATCAACCTTAGCACATAACAAAATTTGTCACTTCGAGGGGAAGCTAAGACAACTCCAGCCCCCGATCCCTCCAATTGCCTAGACCCATCAAAATGAATAGTCCGATATGTGTTATTCGGCTTCTCTTTAGGCATCTGCAGCTCTGTCCAGTCGTTGATGAAATCCACCAGTGCTTGAGACTTGATAGCAGTGCGAGGCATATACTTCAAACCATGAGGCCCGAGTTCAATGGCCCACTTGGTGACTCGTCCTGTGGCATATTTGTTTTGAATGATATCTCCTAAAGGAGCAGAACTGACAATAGTGATGGGATGACCTAGAAAATATTGTTTAAGCTTCCTGCTGGCCATGAACACCCCATAAATGAGCTTCTGCCAATGTGGATATCTCTGCTTGGACTCGATAAGCACCTCACTGATGTAGTAAACCGGCCATTGAACCGGATATTCCTTGCCAGCCTCCTTGCGCTCCACCACAATGGCCACACTAATAGCACGGGTGTTAGAAGCCACGTATAACAACAATGGCTCCTTATCAATGGGAGCAGCAAGAACTGGTGGCTCAGCTAGCTGTCTCTTCAGGTCCTCGAACCACTCGAATGCGTCCTTAACGGCATCACTCCAGACGAAGTTATCTGTTTTCTTCATCATCTGATACAGTGGTATGGCCTTCTCACCCAACCGGCTTATGAACCGGCTTAAAGCAGCAATACGACCCGCCAGACACTGAACATCATTGATAAACGCCGGCTTAGCCAAGGAGGTGATAGCCTTGATCTTCTCCAGGTTAGCCTCAATGCCTCTGTTAGAAACCAGAAAACCCAAAAGCTTGCCCGCTGGCGTGCCAAAAACGCACTTGGCCAGGTTAAGCATCATCTTGTAGACCCGGAGATTGTCAAAGGTTTCTTTCAAATCATCTATCAAGGTTTCCTTCTCTCTGGACTTCACCACAATGTCGTCCACATAAGCATGAACATTGCGCCCAATCTGACTGTGAAGACAGTTCTGCACACATCGCTCATAAGTCGCCTGGGCACTCTTGAGCCCAAAAGGCATAGACACATAGCAAAAGGCTCCAAAAGGAGTGATGAAAGTTGTCTTCTCCTGGTCCTTAACTACCATCTTGATCTGATGATTACTAGAATAAGCATCCAAAAAGCTCAACCGTTCACAACCCGTTGTAGCATCAATAATTTGATCAATACAAGGGAGAGAAAAAGGATCAGCTGGACAAGCTTTGTTTAAGTCCATGTAATCCACACACATGCACCAGGTGCCATTCTTCTTAAGCACTAGCACCGGGTTAGCCAACCACTCTGGATGAAAAACTTCAACAATGAACCCCGCCGCCAAGAGCCGGGCCACTTCCTCACCAATGGCCTTACGCCTCTCCTCATTGTACTGCCGAAGAAATTGCTTGACCGTCTTAAATTTTGGATCAATATTGAGATTGTGCTCAGCGAGTTCTCTCAGTACACCCGACATGTCAGAAGGTTTCCATGCAAAGATGTCCCAGTTCTCCCGGATGAACTCGATGAGCACTCTTCCTATTTGGGATCCAGGTTAGCACTGATACTGAACTGCTTAGATGAGTCGCCAGGAACAAACTCAACCAGCTTGGTGTCATCGGCCGATTTAAACTTCATCACCGACTCATGCTCTGTAGTTGGCTTTTTAGAAGACGTCATGTCCGCTGGGTCAACATTGTCCTTGTAAAACTTCAATTCCTCTGTTGCACAGACAGACTCAGCGTAAGCAGCATTGCCTTCCTCACATTCCAGGGCTATCTTCCGACTCCCATGCACTATGATGGTTCCCTTATAACTCGGCATCTTGAGCTACAGATAAACATAACACGACCGTGCCATGAACTTTGCATAAGCTGGCCGTCCAAACAGAGCGTTATACGGGCTTTTGATTTTGACCACTTCAAAAGTCAACTTCTCAGCCCTGGAATCATGCTCATCTCCAAAGGCCACCTCCAGCTCAATCTGGCCCATTTTGTACGCCGATTTACCAGGCACCACTCCATGGAAAACAGTGTTGGACGTCTTAAGATTTTTATCAATTAACCCCATGTGACGAAAAGTCTAATAATAAAGGATGTTGATACTACTGCCTCCATCCATGAGAACCTTAGTGAACTTGTAACCACCAACCTGAGGTGCCACCACCAAGGCCAAGTGACCCGGATTGTCAATCCGGGGAGGGTGACCCTCTCTACACCACAGAATGGGCTGCTCAGACCATCGCAAGTAACGAGGGACTGCCGGCTCAACAATGTTCATAGCCCTCTTATGAAGCTTCTGGTCCCGTTTGCACAAACTGGTGGTAAACACATGATACTGTCAACTATTCAACTGCTTTGGATTACTCTGATATCCGGATTGTTGCTACTGATGACCTCCCTAGCCGGAATGCTGATTGTAACCACCCTGAGTACCTTGATTAAAACGGCCCTGATGACCTTGGGGGCCTTGGAAGTTGGAATTAGAACCGCCACCTCCATAACCCGGGCCATGAAAACCGCCACCACCTGAGCTGCTGCTTGGCCCATGATTGTTGTCAAATGCGTTAGAGTTTTTGAAAGCCTTCATAATTATACAATCTTTCCAGAGGTGAGTGACTGGTTTCTCCTGCGTGCCATGCCTTGGACAGGGCTCATTCAGCAACTGCTCAAGAGTAGGACCTGATCCACTGTTCCGAGGAGGCGGCCTCCCCTTACGACGCTGGTTATTACCCTGTGTGTTGGTGTTAGCCACAAACTCTGGCGTTGCCGTTCTTCTTTCCCTTCCCTGTCTTCTCATCGTCGGACTCGGGGTCCTTGGTACTATCAGAGTCGGCATATTTGACTAGAGCCGCCATCAACTGGCCCATGTGAAAGGGCTAGTTCTCGACTAGAGGGGGGTGAATAGGCGATTTTTATGAAAGTCTTCAAAACGTGGGAGTTTCGAAGACAAACAACAGAAACAACACTATTCGAATGCAGCGGAAGGTAGACTACACTAGACAAGCCATAGTCAAGTATTCAATGAAGTGAAAGCACTAAGACTAATAGCAGCTAGGTAGTAAAGATCAGGATGGAAGATAGTATGAAGCCAATCAGAACAGGTAGTCACACAGTAAAGTCAAACAGATAATGCAAGCAGGCAATGACTTCACGAAGACAAACTGTATGTAGAGAGAAGTAAGAGATAGAACCAGTGGCTTTAAAAGGACAGGGATTTGTTCGACCAGTTCCAGTTGTTGTGACAACTGTACGTCTGGTTAGGGAGGCTGAGATTCAACTCAGAAGACCGCGTCTTCACCTTATTCCCCTTGAGCTAAGGACACCTAGTCCCCGCCCAATCACTCTGGTAAGTCTTCAAGGTAGACTTTCGAACCTTCACAGACTTCATTCACCGGCAATCCACAATGACTCTTGGATGCTCAGAACGTGATGCCTAACCGGCTGGAGGATTCACAGTCCTCAAGTGTAACAAGTCTTCAGATCACGCGGACAGAAAGACTTCAGTGATGCTAAACACTCTTTGGACCCTGCGTGGTTTGGGCTTTGTCCTCGCAAGGATTCTCTCTCAAAAGCTTCAGCGTGGGTTGGTCTCAAACAACAAAAGCCGTGTACTAACTCTGAGCAGCCACCAATTTATGGTGTAGGGGTGGGTTATTTATAGCCACTAGGCAACCCGACCTAATTTGTCCGAAATGACCCTGGGTCACTAAGGAACTGACACGTGTCGCAACGGTCAGATTTCAAACACACGTGGCAGCTTGACTTGGGCTACAAGTAAAGCTGACTCATCCGACTCTGGATAAGTTTTGCCTTCATTGTCTTCGCTCGAAGACATAGGATTTGGTTGAGCATCACTTCAGTCATTCTAACTTTGTTCACTTGGACCCCACTTAACAGTGCGGTGGTTCCTATGACTCAACAAAGAATAAAAGGAAACAACGAAACAACTAAGTCTTTGTGCTCCATAGTCTTCACTCAATGTCTTCTCGAGTCATAGTCTTCAACGTGAATGGCTTCATAGACCACCATTGTCTTCAATGTCTTCACACATTTTTAGGGGTCATCTCTGGTAGGTAAACCGAATCAATGAGGGACTACTACCTGTGTTATCCTGCAATTCTCACAAACACATTAGTCCCTCAACCAGGTTTGTCATCAATACTCCAAAACCAACTAGGGGTGGCACTAGATGCACTTACAATCTCCCCCTTTTTGGTGATTGATGACAAACTGGTTGAAGTTTTCAACGGGGATAAAAGTATGTGAAATTGTAAAGGATTAAGATATTGTCTTCATAAGTGGCAAACAGGCTCCCCCTGAAGATGTGCATATAAATGTTTTGCGTTGGAATGCAAATGCACATGGCAGGTTGTACTTGTGGAGATCCTCTTCACCATATGAAGACAATACATCATGCATGAACAGATATACAAGAATAATGACATGCATAATGAAAAATGGACGTATGAGAGGTGACTTCATGCGGAATTTATCATCGCACATGCCGAATTTATCATCGCATCACAGAATAGCAGAAAAAGTAGCAGACGACCATCAAGTTTAAGTGTTACAACTCAAGGAACCAAATGTATCAAAAGCGAGAGTTGTAAGCACGAGGCAAAAAGTATATCAACCACCCATCTGGACCCGCTTGAAGACTATCAACATATGCTTCTCCCCCTTTTGTCAGTAAGGACCAAAAAGGTTTGAAGACATAGTCGCTGCTCGTTCCCATGAGGAGTAGGTGAAGGAGCAGGGTCGTTGTTGACGTTTGGCGGTGCAAAAGAACTTGGTATAGTGTCGATATGCGCTGAGGTTGGAGGTGGTGAGGTAGCATCATCTGTGTCATCCAAGACTCTGGCATTTATAGTTGCTGCGGAGGAGGAGTACTCTAAATCTTCAAGAGACGGGGTTCAACGTAAGACAGCATTCCTGGGAGGAGTGGAGTCGAACTGGAATCTCTTAGTGAAGCCATCGTCTTGAAGATCAACTTCAGCACTTAGCAATGTCAGACTCTTCCAGGACCTCCGACAGGTTTCATGAGTGACTCAGGCATTCTTGGTGGCAAGATTGCGGATGCGATTGACATCCACCAAGAGGCTTTGCATTTGACGCTTCATCCAGTAGTGATGCTTGTCATGTTTCTGATGCAAGGCCACAAGAAGCTCTCGGTCATTGAGCGCATGAGATCGCTTCCGAGGCCTTGGAGCAATAGTGCTTTCTGTGGCTTCAGTGCATGCATGGTGAGTGTTGCCAGCCAGAGGATAAACACGAGAAGCAACCTAAACACCTTCAACATGCTGGGAAAAGCTCTGACGATCTGCATTGTGAAGATATAGTGCTTCCTTGGCAGGCTCTGGGTAGATGGCTTCGACGGACATGTCAACCTCTGCAAGAAATATGAGATGATTGAACATAGAGGGCTGGTAGTCAAGAGCAGAGTGAAGCTTGATTAGACGCATAATCCAAGGAGCATAAAACTTCAGACCAAATATGTCAGATCCAGATGCAGCAAATTGGCAAATGAAGAAATCCTGAGTATTGAAGCTTTTGCCATTGAGAATATAGAAGACCAATGTCTTCATTGCACCTTCAAGCTCTGCTGAGGAGGAATGCCCTTTGATGGGCCATAGAGTTCGCCTAATGATGTGATAGATGGTGCGGGGCAGATACTCTAGGTCTTCAACAAAGAATTCCTTGGGATATTCGGCATCCTGGGGCAGTGGCTTCATCATACTTAGCATTTGGCTCATGTTGGGCTCTGGCTTCTGAAAGATGCTTTCCAATGCATCGCGGTGAAGCTGACAACCAGGTTCATATAGTTCGCCTGGAGTGGAAAGGCCGATAAGCTCAATGAGATCAAAGGCTTTGGCTTCATGATGGACATTGCCTGTCATCCACTCAAGGACCCATGTCGTTGGATCCCTGTTGTAGCCGTGAATGTGGAGAGTTGCATACAATTGTAGCAGAAGCTCTTCATTCCAATGCTCCTTATTAGTAACAAACTGGAGTAGGCCTACATCTCGAAAATAGTCAAGTGCTTCTTCTAAGGAGGGCATGCCAGCAATGGCTTCAGAATCCAGACGCATATGAGGAAATATGTGCTCTTGATTGTATAAGACGCAGGAGGAGTAGCTGCGCTGCTGATAACTCCAAAATCGATCTGATGATATTCTTGGCTTGGAGTATGGGTTCTTGGCGTTATGAAGAAGGTGTTATGTGCAATGAATCCGTTGACATTGAATGAGCCAGGTGCTGATGCAGTACCTTGAAACCGTGGCAATCTGGGCTTTGGCTTCTGAACCTGTGGCCGGTGCTCCACATGATAATCAAATTGAGGTCTGGGAGCAGGCGGAGGAACCAGAATTGTCCATCTCACTGTGATCAGCTTGCCTTGGTAGAATGCTTGCTCAATGGTATGAGGCCTTGGAGGCGGGACAGGAGCAGAGGCATTGGCAATGGCGTCAGACTGCACATTAGTGGCAGGTGCATCACTGGCTTCATGCACAGTGTTCATTGCAGGCACCACATTATCTTCAGCCATGACTACATCATTAGCTTCAGTCATGTTGTTGGTGGCCGCCTCAAGATTCTCAACCTCCACTTGAGTAGCTGGAGGGTCGGGCACAGACACGTTCTCCTCGAAAACAACTTCTTGGGTGGTAGGGGGAGTAGCAACACAGTCTTCTTCTCCTTATCTTTCATCGGCTGATCCAGCCGGATTGTCTTCAGAAGCATTAGCTTCAGAAACTGGAACTGTCACAGAAGGATTATCTCCAGGGAACACTTGACGTGCCACTGAGCTAGACTGGTTTGAGTCTTCTTCTGTGATGGTGGTCATGGAGACAGATGGCCTTAGACCTTTCCGAAGCCGTTGAAACATGGGCGACGCCTTTGGCGAGGGTGTGATCTCCATGTAATTATCATCATTCACCAATGGACTAGTGACTTGCGCTGGTGGAGGATGGGGTGTACTCGGTGAATCTTAACTAGGAGTTGCTGGTTGGGGGCGATCAGCCCATGAGGCATCCTGGGAGATTGGCGTCAAAGGATGACCAATACTGATGAGCTCGTTGTTCATGAGAACAGGCGATGATACCATTGGGCACTCAATCTGAGGAAGGACTTCATCATCTTCTACATTGTCTTGAGGACCAATGTCTTCAGTCGTGATGGGGTCAACGACTGGAACTTCTTGAGCTTCGGGAGCCTCTATGGAAGCAGACTCATGAACTATCAACCGACGCTCTTGATTTTCAGGGTCAGGGTGAGCAAAAGCAATGGTTCGACAACAAGGGGCTCTATGAGAGCGGCCTGATCTCTCTTCTTGGTTTTTCTCTTCTTGGGGGTGGTGCATCATCAGCGGTGCTCTTGATTTTTCGCTTCCTGGCTTCGGCTTCAGCTGCCTTGGTTTTCTTCTATTCTGAAGCCACTGTGGGGTCCTTAGGCTTCGAGCCTGTCATGCTGGCTGGGAAGACAATGTGAGGTTCTTCCCGCCTTGGAGGTTCAGTTGGGGCCACAGTAGACTTCTTCTTCTTTTTGGCAGCTGTCGGTGTCAAAACCGGCGGATCTCGGGTAGGGGGTCCCAAACTGTGCGTCTAGGCGGATGGTAACAGGAGACAAGGGACACAATGTTTTTACCCAGGTTCGGGCCCTCTCGATGGAGGTAAAACCCTACTCCTGCTTGATTGATATTGATGATATGGGTAGTACAAGAGTGGATCTACCACGAGATCAAGGAGCCTAAACCCTAGAAGCTAGCCTATGGTATGATTGTTGTAATGATTGTGTGTCCTACGGACTAAAACCCTCCGGTTTATATAGACACCGGAGAGGGCTAGGGTTACACAGAGTCGGTTACAATAGTAGGAGATCTACATATCCGTATCGCCAAGCTTGCCTTCCGCGCCAAGGAAAGTCCCATCCGGACATGGGACGAAGTCTTCAATCTTGTATCTTCATAGTCTTGGAGTCCGGCTGACGATGATAGTCCGGCTGTCCGGACAGCCCCTAGTCTAGGACTCCCTCAGTAGCCCCCGAACCAGGCTTCAATGACGATAAGTCCAACGCATATATAGTCTTCGGCGTTGCAAGGCGGGTTCTCCTCCAAATTCCATGTGCTTGCCGAATAGTGTTCGGCTTCCTTATGAATGTTGCACTCCTTGGCTTCCACGCCCAATAATGGCCCTCTTCCACGCGTCGCGCGAATGCGAAAAGCCAGGGTATCTTTTATGTTTTACCCCCTAGCTACACAAATAATGTGCCTATAAGAGAGGCAAGAATCCAGATCCAAACACAAACCATCTTCCTTCCGCGAGTACTCATCGGAGCGCCTTTGACCAAAAATCCATTCCATCATGGACCGTCGACGCGGCTCCTCCTCTCGCGCTCCCAGCCCTCTGCCAGGAGATTGGAGGAGATGTTCTGTCCCGCACAACGAGCTGGTGACGCTCCAAGCGGAGGGATATCTTCCTCCGGCCTTTTATGGTCCCGGTTCGAGCCGGGCTGGCCACCTACAAAGGTGGGAAGAAAGTGGAGGCCACCCCTAGTCCCAATAAAGGGGAGCGGGTATGCTTCGTCCCCTATCTGATAAGGGGGCTCGGATTTCCTGTGCATTAGTTCCTCCGCGGGCTTCTGGAGTTCTACGGACTCCAGCTCCATCACCTCACGCCCGCCTCTATTCTGCACATCGCGGGTTTCGTAGCTCTTTGCGAGCTGTTCCTGGGCATCGAGCCCCACTTCGCATTGTGGAAGAGGTTATTCTTCCTCGTACCACGTTCTCATGAGGGGTCAATATATCAAGTGGGTGGTGCCGAAATATGGCGCATCGCCGGGACCGGATATCCATCTGGAACCCCCAAGAAGGCGTCCGAAGACTGGCCTTCAGAATGGTTTTATGTAGAAGATGCTCCACTGCCAGACCCTGTTCGGATCAGCCTCCCGGAGTTTAGCAACGCTCCTCTGAAGAAATGCCTGAGTTGGCGCCCACGGAGCCCTCAGCTGGAGGAAGACAAGAGCGTCCATTATTTGATGGGCCGGATAAGGTTACTGGCCCATTCCGGACTGACCATGATTGGAGTCATGGCCACGTGCATTATGCGAGGGGTGCAGCCGCTGCAATATAGGGGCCACCCCATGTGGGATTTCAACGGGGCGAATGATGCCACTCGTCATGGCCGCCAAGGGCCGGGATCGGCCGAAGACCTGGTGAAGATTCTGTCCGGCCTGTACAAGGGGGAGAAGGAGGACTTCCTCCAGACGAGCCCATTGAATGGGTTCTCCATGAACAACCCTCGGAGCTGGGTAAGCGGACGTTTATTTATCCGACCCACGCTTTCAAAATTAAGTACCTAACTTTTATGGTTTTTGACACAGGATCTGCGCCGGACTGTGGAGAGCATACATAGCCCGGCCCCGCAGCCCGAGGATCCAGAAAGATCCCTTGATCCGTCCTCCGAAGAGGATCCGGACATAAAGGTGGAGCTAATTGACGGGGTGTTCCACCAGCTCAGCATGGATAATGCTCTAGTCGCCATTACGGCTGACTACCCCGGCCTATCTCCGGCTCCCCAGGTGATTGTGACCGAAGTCCTGTCACCATTATTTCGCCCCTGTGCATCTCTGACTGCCGTATACAATGGTGTCTCGCAGGAGGTACCTTCAAGGAGGGAAGCCGAACCCACGACGACTGACCCACAGGGGTCAATCCGGCCCCGCAGGCGGAAGAGGGGTGCGGTGCAAATCGAAACGTCACCGCAGCGGTATAGCTCGCGACCATTGTTTAGGACAAAGTTCCAAGGAGGTGTTTGAATGCTCATAACTTTTGCAGGAGAAAGAGCGCTCGCCGGACTGCGGGCGGTGAGGTTGCCAACCAAGCCTCTGCCAACCAGGCTCCAGCACCTGGTCTGGAGGGGGAGGCGAGCGCAAGGCGCGAGCCGGATACTCCTCCAACGGAGGACGCCGACAGACTGTCCGCCACCAAGTCTGAGGTGGAGAGCGCCATGAACCATAGACGTCGCCGGACAGTTTTTCGTGACGCGTGCTTCTCCCCTGAGGCGTTGAATGCCTTTAACGCGGGGGACGCGCACCTCCGCGCTGCTCAAGATGGTTTGACCAGAGCCGTGGAGCAGTATGTAAAAGACATACGGGTAAGAGATTTTAATAGTTATATATGCCTGTAGCCCCCGAGACTTAAAGTAGTTAGGGTAACTAATTTAAGGATCATTTGATATACAGGATCTTACAGAGAAGAATACCCGATTGTCCCAGGAGCTACAAGAGTGCAAGGCTCAACTTGAGGCCGCACTCGCTGCCGCAGGAGGAGACACTGAGACCTCTCCTGGTAACACATTATTTCAAAAAGATAAGCGGTGTGCGGCGTGCATGTAAATCTGACACTGATATTGCAAATGTTGCCGGACTAGATCCGGACAAGCAACACCTACTACGCCAGCTGAAGGCCGGCGAGAGGGTGCTGATGAAGGTACAACAGGAGAGGAATAAACTCCAGGATGCCCACACCCAGCTTGGAGAGGAGCTGAAAGGTGTTCGGGCCGAGCTATCTGGCTCCGTGAAGGAGAATCAGCGGCTTCGTCGCGGCATCTATAGTAAGTGCTTAAGCGAACTCCTTTGATAAGAAGAGTTCGGCGAGGAAGTCAATTGACAGAAATATGTCTGTAGGTGTGCTCACAGGTCGCCCTGCGGAGGAGATGCCTGTATCAACGGGTGATCAACTTCCCAAGCTGGTGCAACTGCTCGAACGAGTTCGGCAGGCGATGAGCGGCGTCGTCCAGGCTTTATGGCCGTCCCTCTCCCTACCCGAGGGCCTTGGAGAGCTTGCGGAGAAGCTTCAGGGAGTGCGGCAGCGCTTCTGTTTATGGAAGATATTGGCCTGCCGCCAAGGTGCCAGGGAGGCCTGGGCCATGGTGAAGACGCGGTACAAGAAGGCGGATCCCAACCACATGGCCGAGGTCGGACCTGTGGGGCCCGATGGGAAGGAAGTCCCTGTGAGCTTAGTGTACGGCCAAGTAGAGTTGGCCGCTAAATATTCCCAACGGGACTGTAAATTAGATAGCCTGTTAGACGGGATTGAGGAGGAATACAGTCAGTCGATTTGACAATGTATTTGAGAATGACATGTAAAATGCCTTCTAGCCGGATTGTAGATCGTTTGTCTTTGCCGACCTTTTCGCTTCAACCTCGGGACCCTAGAGTCTGGAGTGTGTCCGAATACCCTCTCGGTTAAGAAACAACCGGGGCATGCATGGAGACCAGGCGTAGGGGTCATTAGTGCTTTATCAGACAAGTTCCCAACTAGTTATATTATATTACATGGTTAGTAAGAAACATCTTCCAGGGAGAATAGTTCCGTTAAGGGTTCCTTTCCCTGGGAGGCATGCCCTCAAGTGCATGTCCGGACTGCGAAAAAAGCAGGAAAACATATGGGGGTAGGTAATAATATGTAAAAAATCATCTTTCGAGTCACCGACCGAATATTCCCTTAAGAACGCTAGCTTTCGGCTTTACCCAGTCTGAGGTACACATCCGGCTGACCCGGCAGTAACAATCGCAGAGGTGCTCCCTTTACCTCCTAGCTGAACAATCGGGAACGTATGGGTAAGCACAGGAGCCAGGCAACCCAGCTTGGCCAAAACTTAAGTCATATCGATGCATATAATGGTGAACAAAAGGTACATGTGGAAGTTTGACACATGTGATGGGAATGAAGCCTAGATAAGTAAGCTTCTGGTAAAGAAGCCCCCAGGTATAATGAGTGCGGATAGCACATCAAGTGTGTGCGAACAATGCGCCAATAGGCCTCTAAGGGCTTTTTATGAAGGAGGTGAGAGAAAAAAGAGAAAAATAAAAAAGATGGCTGGAGTGTAAAAATATGGACGGAGGAAGGAAACGAACTCTTAGTCCGGCGCTAGGCGTAAAATCTTCAGAGGCGGGCCGCGTTCCATGGGTTCGGCTCGAGTCGGTTGTCCGACGCATTTCGCAGACGGTACGCTCCGCCGGTGAGGACTTGATCGATAATGAAGGGGCCCTCCCATTTGGGCTTGAGTTTGTCCTTTTTCTTGTCCGGCAGGCGTAGAACTAGTTCGCCAACATTGTAAGTCTTGGCCCGTACTTCCCTACTTTGATATCTTCGAGCCTGCTGCTGATAGTATGCGGAATGAGCCTTGGCGGCGTCGTGTTCTTCCTCCAATGTGTCCAAGCTGTCCTGCCGATCCAACTCGGCTTCTCTTTCTTCGTACATGCACACGCGAGGTGAGTCATGAATGATGTCGCAGGGCAAAACTGCCTCCGCTCCGTATACCATAAAGAATGGTGTGAATCCGGTAGTACAGTTGGGCGTTGTCCGCAGCCCCCAGAGTACGGAGTCGAGCTGCTCTACCCAGTGCGTGTCAGATTTCGTAAGGGACCGCACTAGTCTGGGTTTGATGCCGCTCATTATTAGACCATTTGCTCGTTCCACTTGACCGTTGGTTTGAGGATGATAGACTGAAGCGTAATCGAGCTTAATGCCCATATTTTTGCACCATGATTTAACCTCGTCAGCCGTGAAGTTCGTGTCATTATCGGTAATGATGCTATGGGGGACACCATAACGGTGTACTACCCCGGATATAAAGTCTATCACTGGTCCGGACTCTGCCGTTTTAACTGGCTTGGCCTCTATCCATTGGGTGAATTTGTCCACCATGACCAATAGGTACCTTTGCTTGTGGGTTCCCCCTTTAAGGGGTCCAACCATGTCAAGCCCCCAGACCGTGAACGGCCAGGCAGTGGGTATAGTTTTGAGGGCGGTGGGTGGCATATGGCTCTAATTAGCAAAGAGCTGACAACCGACACATCTTTGGACTAAGTCCTGAGCATCTGCCCGGGCCGTCGGCCAATAAAATCCTGTACGGAAGGCCTTGCCTACAAGGGCCCGAGCTGCGGCGTGGTGTCCGCCTAGTCCGGCATGAATTTCAGCCAGAAGGTTTCGCCCTTCCTCTTCGGAGATACACCTTTGAAGGACTCCGGTTGTGCTCTTCTTGTAAAGTTCCCCCTCATGGACCTTGTAGGCTTTAGATCACCAAATTATGCAGCGAGCCTCGTTTTGGTCTTCGGGAAGCTCCTGCCTAATCAGGTAGGCTAGGAGTGGTTCTATCCATGGGGCAAGTACTGCCATTATTTCGTGGGCCGAAGGCGTTATTTCATCGGCTGGATTGCCGATTATGTCAGATTGTTCCGTGTTGGGCGCTGAGGCTGCTTCCGGGTTGTTATTTCCGGACTCCTCTTCCCATAGTACGGATGGCTTAAAGAGCCGTTCTAGGAAGATGTTTGGAGGTACAGCGTCGCGTTTCGCACCAATGCGTGCCAATACGTTGGCTGCTTGGTTATTATCCCAGGCTACATGGTGGAATTCATGTCCTTCGAACCGGGCTGACATTTTTAGGACAATGTTACGATAGGCTGCCATCTTTGGATCCTTGGCGTCAAAGTCTCCATTTACTTGGGATATCGCGAGGTTTGAATCCCCGCGCACCTCTAGGCGTTGAATGCCCATGGAGATTGCCATCCGGAGGCCATGTAGGAGGGCCTCATATTCGGCTGCATTGTTGGAGTCCGTGTACATTATCTGAAGTACGTATTGGACTGTATCCCTGGTTGGGGACGTCAATACGACGCCAGCCCCCAAGCCGGCCAACATTTTGGAGCCATCGAAATGCATAGTCCAATTGGAGTATGCGCCGTACTCTTTAGGGAGTTCGACTTCAGTCCATTCAGCGACAAAGTCAGCCAAGACTTGCGACTTTATGGCTCGCCGAGGTTTGTAAGTTATATCGAATGGTAAGAGCTCAATGGCCCATTTTGCAATCCTGCCCGTTGCGTCGAGGTTGTTTATAATGTCGTTGAGGGGCACTTCGGAGGCCACTGTTATCGAACACTCTTGAAAGTAGTGTCGGAGCTTCCGGGATGCCATGAACACTGCGTACGCTATCTTTTGATAATGCGGGTAACGGGACTTGCAGGGAGTTAAGACAGTGGAGATGTAGTACACTGGTTTTTGAAGAGGGAATTTATGCCCTTCTGTTTCTCGTTCGACGACGAGCACCGCGCTTACAACTTGATGTGTTGCCGCGATATATAACAACATTGGTTCGCCCGAGTTAGGTGCAGCCAGGACCAGATTTGTTGCCAATATGGCTTTTATTTCTTCGAGTCCGGCAATGGCGGCATCCGTCCACTCGAAGTGTTCGGTGCGCCTGAGGAGGCGATAGAGGGGCAATGCCTTTTCTCCCAAACGGGAGATGAAGCGGCTTAGAGCCACCATGCATCCCGTCAATTTTGTATTTGTTTGAGGTCTTTTGGAATGTCGAGCTGTGACAGAGCTCGGATCTTGGCTGGGTTTGCTTCAATTCCTCTACTGGATACAATGAAGCCCAGGAGCTTTCCGGCTGGTACGCCGAAAACGCATTTTTCCGGATTCAGCTTGATGTCATATGCTCGGAGGTTGTCGAATGTGAGCCTCAGATCGTCTACTAGGGTTTCGACGTGTTTGGTTTTGACGACTACGTCGTCTACATATGCCTCTACTGTTTTGCTGATCTGGGTAGCCAGACATGTCTGAATCATGTGCTGATATGTAGCGCCGGCGTTTGAGCCCGAAGGGCATTGTGTTGAAGCAGAATGGTCCATATGGAGTAATGAATGCCGTTGCGGCTTGGTCTGTCTCCGCCATCTTAATTTGATGGTAACCGGAGTATGCGTCAAGGAAGCACAATGAATCGTGCCCTGCAGTAGCATCGATTATTTGGTCGATGCGGGGAAGAGGGAAGGGGTCCTTTGGGCAGGCCTTGTTGAGGTCTTTAAAATCGACACATAGGCGCCAGGATTTATCCTTCTTTGGTACCATTACCAGGTTTGCTAGCCAGTCCGGATGTTTGATGTCTCTGATGAATCCGGCTTCCAGTAGTTTGGCTAGCTCTTCTCTCATTGCCTGTCTTTTGGGTTCGGAAAATCGCCGAAGAGCCTGTTTAACTGGCTTGAATCCTTTTAGGATGTTTAGGCTGTGTTCTACCAATCTGCGTGGGATTCCTGGCATATCTGAAGGGTGCCAGGCAAAGATGTCCCAATTTTCTCGAAGGAATTCTCGCAGTGTGGCATCTACATCAGGGTTCAACTGTGCCCCGATGGAGGCCGTCTTTGTTGGGTCCGTTGGATGGACCTGGAATTTGACTATTTCATCCGCTGGTTTAAAAGACATGGACTTGGGTCTCTTATCGAGTATCACATCGTCCCTATTCACCGTAGAGCGCAGCGCAGTAAGTTCCTCCGCCGCTAGGGCTTCGGATAGTGCCTCTAGGGCTAATGCGGCTGTCATGTTTTCGGCGCGGAGTGCTATGTCCGGATCACTAACAAGAGTGATTATTCCGCCGAGCCCAGGCATCTTAAGCTTCATGTACCCGTAGTGGGGTATTGCTTGAAAAATTGTGAATGCCTCTCGTCCTAATATAGCGTGATATCCGCTGCTGAATGGGGCCACTTGGAATGTTACCTCTTCAGACCTGTAATTTTCCGGCGAGCCGAACACCACATCGAGTGTGATTTTTCCTGTGCAGCACGCTTCCCGACTGGGGATTATTCCTCTAAAGGTTGTGCTGCTTCGCTCAATGCGGCTCCAGTCTATTTCCATTTTTCAAGAGTTTCCTCGTAGATGAGGTTTAGTCCGCTGCCGCCATCCATGAGTACCTTGGTAAGACGAAAGCCATCCACTATTGGACTGAGGACCAATGCGGCTGGTGCTCGGGCTGTTCTGAACTTAGGTTCGTTGCTGGCGTTGAAGGTGATGGCTGTGTCGCTCCATGGATTTGTTGCTGCTACTTGGTAGACTTCGGCGAGGCTGCGGATTGTTCGTTTCCGCAAATTATTCGATGCGAAAGTCTCAAAGACTGTTGACACCGTACTGGTATTATTGGCGTGGCTCTCCGGGGCTAGAAGCTCTTCACCACTTTTGGCCACCTGCCGCAATATCCAACATGCTCGGAGGCTATGTGTTGGAGTGGCGCCTTCTGTATTGTGAATTTTACAGGGTCTGTTGAGCCATCCTTCCAGTATGGTTCCGTGCCCTTTATGGGGTTTTGGCTTTTTGGCTTTTGTGCCTATTTCCTGAGTGTGATGCACCCTTTTACATCGGACTAGGGTTGTATTCAGGGCCGGATTGTCCCAAAACTTAGTTTTGGTTTTCCGGAAACTCTCCATCGCACAGTACTTCCGTACTATGGATGCCAGATCGGCGAAGCGTGTAATTTCGCGACGACTGACGGCGTTCAAAATTCCCTCGTCCGTGCAATTATTGCAAAAAATTGAAATTGCGTTTTCCTCTCGGCAGTCCTTTATCCTGTCCATAACCAGGAGGAATCTGGCCCAGAAACGATGTACTGTCTCAGCGGGCTCTTGTTGGATTTGAGATAGATCGCATATGTCTGGGTGGGTGGGTGGAATTGAGTCCGGAACCCTACCCATCTCGAGGCTCAAAAGCCGAGAAGTTTCCGAATTTGGAAGCTTGGATTGTTGGACGTTGTCCAACAAGTCCGGTCCGATGCCTGACTTTAGGTTCAGTGCTTGATCGAAGTCCGTCCCTCCGCAGGAATCCGGCATGCAGGGTTCGGAAGTCCGGATATGGCTAGTTTTCAATACAGGAGAAGAGTCGCCGTGTTGTTCCTCCACCACCGCAACGCGGTGGGTAACCTGGGGAGAGTTAATCTCTCTTAGATCGGTTTTAAGCCCAATCTGATTGTAGTCTGTAGCGACTCACTGGCGGCGATGCGATCCAAGAGCTCGTTTACGGACGAGAGCTCTATTGGATCCAACTGCTCGGCGAATTCCGAGTTGACATGAAGATTGCTTTTGATGACCCGAGAGGTCATCGTCGAAGCGGTGGCCGAACGGGCAGTCATGAGAAAACCACCCAGCCGGATAGTTTGGCCGGCGGCCAAGGCCCCTTTGGCGAAGATACCGTCTCTGAAGATGGGAAGAGGCATCGTTCCTATCGGTGACGGCACAGAGGAAATCTCAATGGAAGCACCAATGTCGGTGTCAAAACCGGCGGATCTCGGGTAGGGGGTCCCGAACTGTGTGTCTAGGCGGATGGTAATAGGAGACAAGGGACACGATGTTTTTACCCAGGTTCGGGCCCTCTCGATGGAGGTAAAACCCTACTCCTACTTGATTGATATTGATGATATGGGTAGTACAAGAGTGGATCTACCACGAGATCAAGGAGGCTAAACCCTAGAAGCTAGCCTATGGTATGATTGTTGTAATGGTTGTGTGTCCTACGGACTAAAACCCTCCGGTTTATATAGACACCTGAGAGGGCTAGGGTTACACAGAGTCGGTTACAATGGTAGGAGATCTACATATCCGTATCGCCAAGCTTGCCTTCCGCGCCAAGGAAAGTCCCATCCGGACACGGGACGAAGTCTTCAATCTTGTATCTTCATAGTCTTGGAGTCCAGCTGACGATGATAGTCCGGCTGTCCGGACACCCCCTAGTCCAGGACTCCCTCAGCAGCCATCTTGGGGTCAATGCCAGGACGCCCAAGAGCCTTGCGCTTCTCAACTTCATTATAAGCATGAACACACTTGGCATCAAGATTTTTCATGCGCTCTCTTGAACCTTTGGCTTCTTCATGTTTCTTACGAAATGCCTCCTTGAGGTCATTCAGCATCAGCTTGAATTTCTGACCGTCAGCCACACTAAGCTTGGCCACATGCTTCTTGAACTGCTCTTTCTCAAAGTCAATCTTGTTCTTCAATTCAACAATTCGCTAAGCCAGAGCCAGCTCAGGAGCAATTGCGCCTTGGAAGGCGATGCTGATGCCAATGGGGAGTTGAAGATCACCAAAACTGAGATCTTGATTGTCAAACCACTCATCAATGAAATTGTCCAGAATGTTCACATCGAAGAGGGGCAGATCATTGAAGATCTCTGCCTCTTGCTTGCTCTTTATCAGCTGCTCAAGAGCATCATTACCAAACTCCTCATCTGAAGACTGATCAATGGCTTTAGATTCGTTCCTTAGAACGGCAGCTGGTGTTAGTGCTTGACTGGATCTTTGAACAGTTTTCTTCTGTGGCTTCTCACGCTTCTTGGAGATGCAAGAGAGATCTTTAGAGGTGTTACTGGGAGCTGGAGGGGCAGTGGCCAATGGCTTCACTCGAGAAGCTTTTGGAGCAGCAGATGATTTTGAAGCATTAGCTTTCTTTTGCTTCTACGGCTTAGGAGTAGGAGCTGGAGCATCATCAGTGTCAGCATCATCATCAAAATGATCTACTTTTGCACCTTGGTTAGCAATGTGTGTGATGAGGCCTACAAGGTTGTAGAAGGGGTCGATCCTGTTCCCATTGCCTTCATGGGTGCCATCTTCCCGAGGTGAAGAAGGACCAGGGTTGAAGTCAAATCCTAATTCTTTCTTGTTATTCGCAGCAGAGTCTTTGGTGAACTGGTAGTTGCACTTGAACAGATGGTCTTCACGGCACCACAACAGAGAAGAAAGGTCAGCATTCTCTGGCTGCGGTTTGCGAACCATGCACGGATAGAATTCTCGTTGAATGGCTTCAGGAAGGGACTGGGTTGAAGATTTTTGTATACAATATCTCCCCAGGGTCCCTTGATGGCATTCTTCTCTGCATATTCTTCTGTGATGAAACGGTACTTGAACCATTCCTCTGCCCAATATCTTCGAATCCACTGGATTCGATTCTTGCGTCCTGTATAGGTTTCCTCTGGGTCTGTTTTGTACAGCTCGTGCAAATCTGGAGGCAAATCCTTAGAAGTGTTCCCACGGTGCTGTATGCCACTCTTTCTTGCTGACTTCTCAGTGGCCATGAAGCTTAATCTGAAAGGCTTCAGTACTTGCAAGGGCTTTAGACGGCTCGTCAGACAAGAACTGGCTTCAGGAGAACTGATGTGACTCTGTAAGAATTCTGCAAACGAATGCAGACTATGAGAACCAAGGGATTCTTCCATGGACATGTACCTGTGACAGCATTAGAGGTGCGAGGGAAGGGGAAGAGGTCATATGCATTCTCAGAAGATTTTGAAGATAAATCAGTTTGAAGACATTGACCTCATAACGCGAAGACATTCACTTATTTTGATGTGAGTTGGTTCCATATTTGTACGAATCGAAGAATAAGTACAAGTGAGGAATCTAACTTGTAGACAAGCATAAGTGAATAGACTAGGTAGAGTATGAGATGCAGAATGAGATAGATTCAACTTTGGAGATCTAGAAACCAATTTTGGTAAAGAAGGATGAATCTACTGCTAGACGGAGCGAAGTTGGAGGCCGAGCAGTTTGAGCTTTCGTGCCCTAACTTGGCGACGGAGGACACCTACGGCGATGGCAGAGAGGACGAGGTCCGCGGCCGGCGTGAGGAAGGCGTCGGAGAAGTCGCGGCAGCTAAGCGCTTCGTCCCCGGCGTCGTCAAGAGCTAGCGGAGGCGCTAGGGTTTGCGAGAGGTGGCGAGGTGGAAGAAGAATTTTTGACCGAGATGTGACGGGTATTTATAAGGAAAGAGACGGCACAACGCAATTACGCAGGTGCCTCTGGCGGTTCACATCTGAAGGACACGTGGCAAGCATGCAACACCTTGGAAGGTATTCCATGTTCCCACGCACGCCTGGATTGTCGGGGTGGTCATTCCGAATTCTCCGGTTTTTAGGCACAACGGATATAGCATTGAAAACAGATATAAATGTTTGTCAGACTGACTTCAGCTAACAAGGTTCAGTGAAGACAATCGACAGTTTTCAACAGAATGCATATGATTTGGACAGATAGAGTTGAGGTAGAAGCATAGATAGGTTAGGGTCCGATCACATTCACTTAGTTCAAAAGATTCAACACGAAGTCATAGCTATAAGTGAATGTTGTAGAGGACAAAACATCAATATGTATATAACTAGTATTAGGCCAAATCAACCAAATGAAGATAAACTTGAATAAGCCAGGGATGAAGATAAATCAAATATGAAGACTTTGGAAGCATGACGCCAAGAGAAACACTTCAAACAAAAGTTCGGTGGTGGCGTTACCCACCGTATAGGAAGTATTAGACCCAGACATGATGCACAATTATCGTGGCGCTCCGAAGTCAAATTCTGCATTAATGTATTCACACTTAGAGTGTATGTCTTCTTTGATTGAAGATATACATTACTTCATGTGTTGCACATCTAAGTCATCAAAATGCATAAGTGTTAGGATGTGTGCCCAATCACAGGACATTTGAGGATTCCAAGATATTTAGCTCACACCGCAACTTGCAAAACCTTTTCTCATCCAAGGGCTTTGTGTAGATATCAGCCAATTGTTCTTCTGTCTTGACGTGAATGATATCAATATCTTCCTTCATAACATGATCTCTGAGAAAGTGATGGCGAATTTCAATGTGCTTTGTCTTCGAGTGCTGAACTGGGTTGTTGGCAATCTTGATGGCACTCTCGTTGTCACATTAGAGAGGCACATTCTTCATATGGATACCATAGTCCTTGAGAGTTTGCTTCATCCAGAGAAGCTGAGCACAACAAGATCCAGCAACAATGTATTCGGATTAAGCAGTGGAGAGTGATACACAGTTCTGCTTCTTTGAAGACCAACAGACAAGAGATCGTCCCAGAAAGTGGCATGTGCCTGATGTGGACTTGCGATCAACCTTGTCACCAGCATAATCAGCATCTCTGAATCCAACTAGATCAAACTCTGAGCCCTTTGGATACCATAATCCTAATGTTGGGGTGTAAGCCAAATATCGAAGAATTCGCTTCACTGCTAAGTGAGGCGATTCCTTTGGTGCCGCTTGGAATCGGGCACACATGCAAACACTAAGCATTATATCTGGCCTAGATGCACACAAATAAAGCAAATAACCAATCATGGAGCAGTATACCTTTTGATCGAACTCTTTACCATTGTCGTCGAGATCCAGATGACTTTTGGTTGGCATTGGCGTCGTGTATCCTTTGCATTCTTGCATTCCAAACTTCTTCAGGCAATCTTTGAGGTATTTTTCTTGAGATATGAAGATGCCATTGCGTTGCTGGCGGATTTGGAGACCCAGAAGAACTTCAGCTCGCCCATCATGGACATCTGATATTGCTCTTGCATCATGTGACCAAACTGATCACTGTATTTCTTGTTGGTGCAGCCGAAGATAATGCCATCCACATAGATTTGGCACACAAACAGTTCACCATCATATGTCTTTGTGAAGAGAGTAGGATCTAGTGAACCAGCTTTGAAGCCTTTGCTCTTCAGTAAGTCTTTGAGCGTATCATACCAAGCACGAGGGGCTTGTTTGAGACCATACAGTGCCTTGTTGAGCTTGTATACCATATCAGGATGTTTTGGATCTTCAAAGCCAGAAGGTCGTGCGACATATACTTCTTCTTATATCTTTCCATTGAGAAAAGCACTCTTCACATCCATTTGATACAGAAGGATGTTGTGATGATTTGCATAGGCTAGCAGTATGTGAATGGCTTCAAGCCTTGCCACCGGAGCAAATGTTTCATCGAAGTCCATTCCTTCCACTTGAGTGTAACCTTGTGCAACGAGACGAGCCTTGTTTCTGACCACTTGACCATGCTCATCTTGCTTGTTGCGATATATCCATTTGGTGCCAATGATATTGTGCTTCCGAGGATCAGAACGCTTGACCAATTCCCACACATTATTCAGCTCGAATTGTTGAAGCTCTTGTTGCATAGCTTGAATCCATTCAAGTTCCATGAAGGCTTCATCAACTTTCTTGGGTTCAGAGATTGAGACGAATGCAAAATGCCCACATAAATTAGTTAGCTGTGTTGCTCTTTGAGTTGCTTTTAAACGAGTGAGTGGACCAGGTGCATTCAAGCTGTCAATTATCTTCTCAATCTGAACTTCATTTGCAACATGAGGATGAACAGGACAAAGATTTTGCTCATGCTGATCAATGTCATCATTTGGGGGATTGTCTTCAGGCTGAGCATTATCTTCAGGTTGATTAGGCGTAGAAACGATAATCTCTTCTTCAGTCTGATTCTCAGAAGGTATGATCTCTCCAATTCCCATCTGCTTGATTGATTCACTTGGAGGTACATCATCTAGCTCATTTGGCAGGTGCTCTCTTTGTGAGCCGTTAGTCTCATCGAACGACACATCCACAGTTTCAATCACTTTATAGTGAAAGAGTTTGAAGACTCTGTAGGAGTGCGAATCCTTTCCATAACCAAGCATAAAACCTTCATGTGCTTTCGGTGCAAATTTTGACGTGTGATGTGGATCCTTGATCCAACACCTAGCACCAAATACTCTGAAGTAGCTTACATTTGGCTTCTTACCAGTTAGGAGTTCATAGGATATTTTCTTCAGAAGCTTGTGAAGATAGACACGGTTGATGATGTGGCAAGCAGTGTCAATGGCTTCAGGCCAGAACTTTCGTGGAGTCTTGTACTCATCAAGCATCATTTGGGCCATCTCAATGAGAGTTATGTTCTTGCGCTCTGCGATGCCATACTGCTGAGGTGTATAAGGAGCAGAGAACTCGTGAGTGATACCCAGTGTATCCAAATAGAGGTCGAGGCCGGTGTTCTTGAACTCAGTGCCGTTGTCGCTTCTGATGTGCTTGATCTTGACGCCATAGTTCGTCATGGCACGATTGGCAAAGCGTCTGAAGACATCCTGAACTTTAGTCTTGTAGAGGATTATATGCACCCAAGTATATCTAGAGTAATCATCAACAATGACAAAGCCATAGAGGCAAGCAGCAGCAGTGAGAGTAGAGTAGTGAGTAGGGCCGAATAAGTCCATCTGTAGCAGCTCGAAGGGTTGAGATGTAGTCATGATTGTCTTCGAGGGATGCTTGGCCCTGGTCATCTTTCCAGCCTCGCAGGCGCCACACAAATGGTCCTTCTTGAACTTGACGCCTTCTGTCGGGGGTTGGGTGCGACATATGCCAAAGGATGGCTTATCATGGTGGGGGCGAGTAGAACGTCGCCGGTGCCTGGAAACGGGATGAGGCGAATACATGCACGCCGGCGGATCTTACCCAGCTTCAGGGCTCTCCGAGGAGATAACACCCCTACTGCTGCTCTGCGGGGTCTCCGCATGATCACCAAGGCAAAGTGAGTACAAGGTTGCTCCTTGAGCTATTTCTGGAGGTAGGAGAAGGCAAGGCTAGCTCTCCCCTTCCTATATGATCTGGTCTAGTGCTAATGGATTCGAACCCTTTGCATGGGTGCCCTGGGGGGGTTTATATAGGCCTACCCCCCAGGGGTACAATGGTAAAACCGGCTGGACGCGGGTCCCAGCCGTCAGTCTCCCAGGCCGCCGTCTTCTCCGCCGACTGCTGGGGCCCGCCGACTTGCCTGGTACGGGGCCAACAGCCCTTGTCCGCCACGGGCGGGTCTTGCCCGCTGCGGATTACTATAGCCGTGCTTCTAATGACGCTGGCTTGGTCATGGCGTCATGGCAACAGTGACGCCGCCTGACGGGCGATCACTGTTGCCATTCCCCGTCGTGTCTGGTTAATGGCGTGTGGGGCCCGTGGGAGGGGCCAGCCGACTCCTTGGGGCCGACTCCCAATGGGTCCCTCTTGTGGCGCTCTCGCCGTCTTCTGTACTCCCGCTGACTGGTGGGACCCGCCGTCTGTGGGTCGTACAGACAGGCCGTCGTGGGCACAGGGCTCCGCCCCCAGGGGCTGATGTCAGGGCTGGCATGGCAACAGTGCCGTGCCGGATGGAGATCTCCACCGGTACGGCGCACTGTGGCCATGCCTGCCCTCGATAAACGGGGCAGGGATGGGCCGCGTGGTGGCCGTTCCCCGTCCTGTCCATTATCGCGAAAGTACGGGGTGGTGGGAGTCGCGGGCCGACTCCCTACAATCGGCTTCTCTGGAAGTCGCCGGCCCAGAGTCGGCTTATCTTGGAGTCGTCCCTGGGACTCGGCTTATCTTGGAGTTGTCCCTGGGACTCGGCTTATCTTGGAGTCATCCCTGGGACTCGGCTGCGAAGGGCAGTCGGCAGCGTCATCGCCGACTCTCGGAAGGCGGCTCGTTGTCTTGGGGCTCGAGGGGCGCAGCCTGCCCCGATGTCTTGAAAGGTTCAGGGACTCGGGTTAGCCTACCCGTGGCCCATTACTCCGACAGTAGTCCCCGAAGCTGGTGGTGGGGCCTCAACAGTTTCATTCTTCTGGTGACGGAATCTGGGCCTTGCTCACCGTCTTCCTTCAGGCCGAATATCTGGAGCCGGACTCGCGGGGGGCCGTCTTGCCCCCTAAAGAGTTTGAAAGTCGTGGCGGGATCCAGGCGGCGTGCCTGATACGCTTCCCCGCAGTCGCCCGTTGTGGACCCGTCGCGTGGCGCCACGCGGCAGGGACAGTTGTCACATCCCTAGTCTGGTATGACCTAGACTAGCTAGTCATTTGTGCATCATGTTTAAATTCCATTTAAATTTGAAATGAGGATTTGTGAACCCTCAGAATCATCTATGGAAATGTCCCAAATAAAAATTGCTCCAAAAGGGTACAAGAAAATGCTCATGTTGCTCTCTGAAAATATTGGACAGAGATAAAAATCAAACCATTATTTTTAGGAGCTCATAAGTATTTATTTTGGGCATTTGGAATTAATGCATAAATATTTGCATTGGAAATATATTAGTTATATATATTAATATATGTCCAAAAATTATGCCACTTGTTGGGGAGTTCTGGAATAATACCACTAGTTCCTACAAAAATTGGCATAAGAAAATAAAATGGTTTAGTATTTTATTTAAACCAAACAAATGTCAGAAAAATAGAAAAAGAAATAAATGGGAATAACCTTACCTGGACCTACCTGCGGCTAAGCTCCTGTGCTGGCCCGGCACCGTGCAGCCCAGCAGCTGGCCCCCCTCCTCTGTCGTCTTCCTCCCCGACAGGAGGACGGGCGCGTGCCCGACGCGCGCGCACCGCCGCGCCAGGCCACCAGCCTCCCTGCCTGCCTACCCTCTCCCCTCCTTGTCTGGATGCCCCGGACGTCGCCACGCCCCCCCGGACCCTCTCACTCTCCCCCGGGCCCTCTCCTCTCCTCTCCCTCGCTCTCTCTCGCACGGCCGAACGCCACCGCTCGCCGTTGCCGCGGCCACTGCCTCCCCCTCGTCCCTCCGCCGTGTCCACGCGCTCCGCCGTTGTGGGCTACGCCTCCTCGACGAGACGTATGGCGCCGGACGCCCTAGAGCGCCGCCATCGCCATCATCTTCGCCTCCGGCCGCCGCAGATCTCCGTCGCCGCTCGCCACCGTCAGCGCCTTCCCCGAGCTCGCCGCCGTCTCTTCCGGTCCCCTGTGAGCTCTTCCGCGTCGGTTCCCCCTCCTCTCCTGCCTCCCCATACGCCGTAGCCGCGTGCCCGCCGAAGCCGTGCCCCGGCCGCCACCCCGAGCTCCGCTCCGGCGAGCTCCGGCCACCCCAGCTCCCCCTACCTGCTCCGCTGGCTGCGCGAGAGCCCGGGCTACGCCCCGGTGCCCTTAGTCGCCGCCCCCGTGGCCTGTATCACGGACGCCGCCACGTCCAGTGGTCGCCGCCGATGACCTTGCCGGCCTGACGGGTGGGCCCCGTCGGCCAAGTGATTAGCTTAGTGCTAATCACCTCCTAACTAACCTCTAACACTGACAGTGGGCCCCAGCACCACTAAGTTAGATTAGAAATAACCCCCTGTTAACTAACAGTGACACTGACGTGTGGACCCCACACATCAGGTTTGACCCTGGTCAGCCCCGGTTGACCCGCTGACGTCAGGCTGACGCAGTTATTCATTTTCTGGATTTAAAATAAATCAGGAAATTCCAGAAAATGCTTTAAACTTCAAAAAATCATAGAAATTCAACCGTAGCTCAGATTGAAATAATTTATATATGAAAAATTATCAGAAAAATGCAACCTATCCATCTGTGCCAGTTTCATGCATGAAAAACCAAGTTATACCTGCTGTATAAGTGAAACACTATAATGGCTTATATAAAGAGCTTATTTTGGAGATGCATTTGAACCTTTGGTTCAAATGGACTTCAAACTAAATGAATACTAGTTGCATTAGCTCAAACAGCATCACATCTTCATGCCATGTTCATGCATCGTATTGTCGCATATGCTTGTGTATTGATTGTTGGCACCGTTCCTTCTCGATAGGTCTTGCTCCGGAGACCGTTCCAGAGTACTTGTCTATGAAGCAGTGCCTCCCTTGTTGATCTACCAGGCAAGCAAACCCCCTTGTTCATTCTGATAAAATCCTACTCTCTCGCTCCTGCTCTCAGTTATTGCATTAGGACAACAACGATTCATCTGCTACTTTGTGCTGCGGTAGTTGAACCCATTCCTCTGCATGACCTGTCATTGCCACAGTAAATAGTTGAAACCCACTAGAATGTGTAGGAGTTGATTGAGCCATGTTGTGTTCCTACCATGCTATGCCTGCTATTGCTTAGAGTTGTGTCAGGTCTGATTCATTGGGAATGAATTGGAGTGTTATGATATGTTCTGATGCTGAGAGTGAAGTGTGTGAACACGATTTGGTAAAGGTAGCGGTGAGAGGCCATGTAGGAGTACATGGTGGGTTGTCTCATTGGAACCGTCCTTAAGCACTGAGTTCTATGTATGTTGTCCAATGACTCGATACTACCACACATTGGGTTCCGGTAACTCGGCCCCTCTCGACTTATTAACCAACTTGATCTCTGTCCAGGAGTCGCAACTAGTTTCTGGTGTTTGTAGGTAGTGCTATTTTTCTACCAAGTGGCACCCGGCAGGGTGGGCTTGGGACAGACTAGGCACACGTGGCCTGGTGTACCGAGTGGCACCCGGATGGTGGGCTCGGGAACCCTGCACACATCGTTTGGGGCCATGAGCGACACCCCGGCCGGATCTCCTTGCGGATGGAACCCGAATAGGCGATAAACCTGGACTAGAGTCTTGTGTGGTTAGTCAGGTCGTGGCCGACACCCTCGCCAGGCTTCCGCTTGAAGGTTGCCGAGATACATGACGTGTACATGGCGGTAAGTGGCGAGAGCGTGTGTGAAGAAGTACACCCCTGCAGGGTTAACATGATCTATTCGAATAGCCGGGTCCGCGGTTATGGACTTCTTGGATGCTTACATGGTACATAGACAACTTGAAGTGGATACTATAAAATACTCAAGACAAGTGTGAGTGCTATGGATGGCCTTCTCGTAGGGAGACGGGGATGAATCCATAGTAGTGTATTGTGTGGTGATTAGTGGACTCGTGTACGTTGTTTCACCTCCAGAGTTTCTGGTAGTCGTAGAACAGGATAGCCACAGAGTCAAAGCTGGCTTGCTGCAACTAAACCCCACATTATCCCTTGATACAGATGCATGTATGATAGGATCTGATGTAAGTCTTGCTGAGTACCTTTGTACTCATGTTGCTTTATTTATGTTTTGCAGCGGAGACTTCGGTCTTACTAGGGTTCTCATGGACTTCGACTAGTAGCTAGTACCTCAGCTACGATCTTGATCGGATGTTGTAGATAGTCAGGCTCTTCAGCCTTTTTCATTTATAGATGTCTGTACCCAGACATGTAATGCTTCCGCTTGTTGCTTGTATGCTCTGTATGACGGGTCTTGTGACCCCTGTTTGCAATGAATGCTATGCTGGCTCTTCTGAGCCTTTATCTATATAATTGTTGAGTTATGCTGTGATGCCATGATGTACAGCACATACCTGCATGTTATGCGTACGTGTAATGTGTAGTGCTATGTGTGGGATCTGACCATCTAGTTGTTTATCTTTAGTAGCCTCTCTTACCGGGAAATGTCTCCTAGTGTTACCGCTGAGCCATGGTAGCTTGCTACTGCTCTGGAACACTTAGGCTGGCCGGCATGTGTCCTTCTTCGTTCCTGTGTCTGTCCCTTCGGGGAAATGTCACGCTTTGAGTACCGGAGTCCTGTTAGCCCGCTACAGCCCGGTTTACCGGAGTCCTGCTAGCCCAGTGCTACAGCCCGGACCCACTCGCTGATGACCGACACGTTCGAAGCTGGGTCATGGATGCCTGTCCCTGTAAGTCTGTGCCACTTTGGGTTTACGACTAGTCATGTCAGCCCGGGCTCTTTATCATATGGATGCTAGCGACACTATCATATACGTGAGCCAAAAGGCGCAAACGGTCCCGGGCAAAGGTAAGGCGACACCCGTGGGAACACCGTGCGTGAGGCCGCAAAGTGATATGAAGTGTTACCGGCTAGATCGATGTGACATCGAGTCGGGGTCCTGACAGCGTTTGCGCCAGTCGTCCTCCACCTCCCGCCAGGAGGCCAGAGGCGTGTGGCCGGCGCGTGCGCACCGCCGTGCCGCCACGGCACCTGCCTGCCTGTCCTCCCCCTCGACGCCTGGACGTCCGGAACGTCGCCACGCAGCTGCCCCGCACCGCTCTCACTCTCCCTCGCCCTCCTCCTCTCCCCCTGCTCTCTCTCCCTCTCACCCGAAGCACTGCCGCCGCCGCAGCTCGTCACCGACGCGCTCCCCGCCGTCCCCTCGCCCCTCCGTAGAGCCCCCGAGCTCCGCCGCGACCCCCTCTACCTCCTCGTCGAGCCAAGCAAGACGGGGCATCCCGTGGAGCCATCGCCGTCGCCATCCTCCCCTCCGGCCGCCGTGGGTACTCGCCGTTGATTCGGGAGCTTCCGGGTATCCCCGACCTCGTCCTCGCGCTCGCTGGATCCGCGGTGAGCTCCTCCACCGTTCCCCTCTCTTCTCCCTCCCGTTCCCGTGCCATAGCGCCGCTTCCCACCACGGCCGAAGCCTCCCGCCGCCGTCCTTGTCGCCGTCGCCGTCTCAGCCCGCCTCCGCCCAAACCAAGCCTCCCTTCGCGCTCCTGGTGCCACGAGGGTGCCGCCGAGCCCCTCAGGTGGCCTCCCCGTGCCCCGCAGCCCGATCCCGCTCGCGCCCGAACTCCGGCCGCCGCCCCGAGCTTCGCTCCGGCGAGCTCCGGCCTCCCCTGCTGCTTCCACCTCCCCTACCAGATGCGCGAGAGCCCGGGCTACACCCCGGTGCTCTCAGACGCCGTCCCCGTGGCCTGTGGCGCGGACTCCGCCGCGTCCAGAGGTCGCCGGCGACGAGCCCCCATCGCCTGAGCCCTGCCAGGTGGGGCCGGCCCGTCAGGTGATTAGCTTAGTGCTAATCACCGTTAACTAACCCCCCCCCTGATGCTGACCAGTGGGCCCGACCCCCCCCCTAACCTTTTAATTAACCCTGTTAACCCCAGTGTCACTGACGTGTGGGTCCCACACGTCAGGTTTGACCTGGACAGCCGCGTTGACCGCTGATGCAATGATGACGTCATGCTGACGCAATTATACATTTTCTGGAATTAAAATAATTCAGAAAATCCAGAAAATGATTTAATCTTCAAAAATTCATAGAAATTCAACCGTAGCTCAGATTGAAATAATTTATATATGAAAAATTATCAGAAAAATGCAATCTTTCCATCTGTACTAGTTTCATGCATGACAAACCAACCTATACATGCTGAATATGAGAAAACACATTATGGCATATATAAGAGACCTAATTTAGAAATGCATTTGAACCTTTGGTTCAAATGGACTTCAAACCAATTGAACACTAGTTGCATTAGCTCAGCAGCATCACATCTACATGCCATGTTCATGCATCATATTGTTGCATATGATTGTGTATTGATTGCCGGCACCGTTCTTTCTCGATAGGTCCTGCTCCGGAGACGTTCCAGAGTACCTGTCTGTGAAGCAGTGCCTCCCTTGTTGATTTACCAGGCAAGCAACCCCCCTTGTTCATTTCGATAAAACCCTACTCTCTCGCTCCTACTCTCAGTTATTGCATTAGGACAACAACGATTCATGTGCTACTTTGTGCTGCGGTAGTTGAACCCATTCCTCTGCATGACCTGTCATTGCCACAGTAAATAGTTGAAACCCACTAGCATGTGTAGGAGTTGATTGAAGCCACTGATGTGTTCCTACCATGATATGCCTGCTATTGCTTAGAGTGTGTCAGGTCTGGTTCATTGGGAATGAATTGGAGTGTCACGATATGTTCTGATGCTGAGAGTGAAGTGTGTGAACACGACTTGGTAAAGGTAGCGGTGAGAGGCCATGTAGGAGTACATGGTGGGTTGTCTCACTGGAACCGTCCTTAAGCCTTGAGTTCTGTGTATGTTGTCCAATGACTCGATACTACCACACATTGGGCTCCGGGTGCTCCAAGCCCTCTCGACTTATGAACCAACTTGATCTCTGTCCAGGAGTCGCAACTAGTTTCTGGTGTTTGTAGGTAGTGCTATTTTTCTACCAAGTGGCACCCGGCAGGGTGGGCTTGGGACAGACTAGGCACACGTGGCCCGGTGTACCGAGTGGCACCCGGTTGGTGGGCTCGGGAACCCTGTACACATCGTTTGGGGCCGTAAGCGACACCCCGGCCGGATCTCCTTGCGGATGGAACCCGAATAGGCGATAAACCTGGACTAGAGTCTTGTGTGGTTAGTCAGGTCGTGGCCGACACCCTCGCCAGGCTTCCGCTTGAAGGTTGCCGAGATACATGACGTGTACATGGCGGTAAGTGGCGAGAGCGTGTGTGAAGAAGTACACCCCTGCAGGGTTAACATGATCTATTCGAATAGCCGGGTCCGCGGTTATGGACTTCTTGGATGCTTACATGGTACATAGACAACTTGAAGTGGATACTATAAAATGCTCAAGACAAGTGTGAGTGCTATGGATGGCCTTCTCGTAGGGAGACGGGGATGAATCCATAGTAGTGTATTGTGTGGTGATTAGTGGACTCGTGTGCGCCATATCACCTCAAAGAAGTTCTGGTAGTCGTAGAACAGGATAGCCACAGAGTCAAAGCTGGCTTGCTGCAACTAAACCCCACATTACCTTATTGATACAAATGCATGTATGATAGGATCTGATGTAAGTCTTGCTGAGTACCTTTGTACTCGTGTTGCTTTATTTATGTTTTTGCAGTGGAGACTTCGGTCTTATTAGTGTTCTCATGGACTTCGACAAGTAGCTTGTACCTCAGCTACGATCTTGATCAGACGTTGTAGATAGTCAGGCTTTTCAGCCTTTTTCATTTGTAGATGTCTGTACTCAGACATGTAATGCTTCCGCTTGTTGCTTGATTGCTCTGAATGTTGGGTCATGTGACCCCTGTTTGTAATAAATGCTATGATGGCTCTTTGAGCCTTATCTATATGAGTTGTTGAGTTATGTTGTGATGCCATGTTGTACAGCACATACTTGCATGTTATGCATACGTGTAATGTGTATTGCTATGTGTGGGATCTGACTATCTAGTTGTTTATCCTTAGTAGCCTCTCTTACCGGGAAATGTCTCCTAGTGCTTCCACTGAGCCATGGTAGCGTGCTACTGCTCCAGAACACTTAGGCTGGCCGGCATATGTCCTTCTTCGTTCTTGTGTCTGTCCCTTCAGGGAAATGTCACGCGATGAATACCGGAGTCCTGTTACCCCGCTACAGCCCGGTTCACCGGAGTCCTGTTAGCCCAGTGCTACAGCCTGGATTCACTCGCTGATGACCGACACGTTCGATGCTGGGTCATGGATGCCTGTCCCTGTAAGTTTGTGCCACTTTGGGTTTACGACTATCCATGTCAGCCCGGGCTCCTTATCATATGGATGCTAGCGACACTGTCATATACGTGTGCCAAAAGGCGCAAACGGTCCCGGGCAAAGGTAAGGCGACACCCGTGGGGATACCGTGCGTGAGGCCGCAAAGTGATATGAGGTGTTACATGCTAGATCGATGTGGCATTGAGTCGGGGTCCTGACAGCTTTGGTATCAGAGCCTGACTGCCTGTAGGATTACCAAGCCAAACTGGTCGAAGTTGAGTCTAGAAATTCTTTAGTTATGTAAGGGAATTGATTGCGGGAAGGAACGTAAGGCTCTTTTTACTCCTTATACCTCATGGCCTTCTGATCTGAGTCATCCTATCTTTCCTACGGGATTAAGGAACTAGGCTCTCTCTTCCGTCTATCAGGATCACGTGTTACTACTCCGTAGTCCCATAGGATTGGTTGATCAGAGTCTTGCCCCAGTTTTTGCGTACTTCTGGTGTAGCCTGTTTAGTATGATCTCAGAACCTTGAGTGATGATGTTGAGTATGTTACTACCCCATTTTAGCAGGATGTCTCATTTTGAGCATTTTACTGCCGTTATGCTGCCGGAATTGCCATAGGAGTTCGAGAGTTACTAATTTCCTTATCCTACATTCTACAGTCGATAGTTGATGCTGATCCGTCCTTGGTTTCGTTTCTCAGGATGTCATCAGTTAAGCGAAGTTCTGTTGCTCGTAGCCAGAACCACGGAGATGGTAGGGATGAGGATCCTCCCGGCCAGCCTTCGTTGACAGAGTTCATGCTAGAGATGGAGAGGAACAAGCGTGAGTCTAACCGCTTGTTGGCACGTATCGAGGAGAACACCGCACATCAGTTCAAAGGGTCTGCTACCATTCATGACTTCATCCGCTTGCACCCACCCACCTTTCATCATTCTATTGAGCCACTCGATGCAGATGACTGGCTCCATAGCATCACTCATAAGCTGCGTCCCGTGAACGTAGCTGAAGATGACAAGGTCACCTATGCCACATACCACCTGGAAGGTCCTGCTAGTCTTTGGTGGCAGAACTATGAGGCTATGCTTCCAGCTGGTCAGATTCCTACTTGGAAGGATTTCATTGAGGCTTTTCGCGAGCATCACATTCCCCAGGCCCTCATCGATCGCAAGAGAGAAGAGTTCTGTAGTTTCACCCAGAGTAAGATGGTTGTTGATGCTTACAGCAGAGAGTTCGAGAACCTCGCCCGCTATGCCACAGAAGAGGTGTCCACGGACGCCAAGAAGCAAGCTAGGTTCCGGAAGGGTCTCAACCCCAAGTTGCGTCGTGATCTCCACCTGCATCTTTGTGATACATTCCAAGCTCTTGTGAACAAGGCCATCAATGTATAGACAGCTCAGCTCACTTATGAGGAGTCTCGTAAGCACACCCATGATTTGGGATCTTCCTCTGGCTCTAGTTCCCAGAAGCACCGGGTTTGGGTTCCAAACTCCGCTCTTCCTCCCGGATATCCACCAAGGCCATCTCATGTGGTGCCTCCCCCAGCTCATTCGTATGTTCCATCTAGGCCTACTGGTAGACCACTTGTTAGTGCGGGTCCACGTCCAACCTCGGGGACTTGCTTCACATGCGGGAAGCCAGGACACTATGCACGTGACTACTCTCAGACTAGTTTTGCTCCACCCCAGCCCGAGAAGATTGTTGGCTGTGTTAAGCCATCAAGTAAGACGATCAGTGCCAAGCCAGTTCACACTAAACGTGGACGTGTGCATCACGTCTCAGCTAAAGACGCTCATGATGATCCGGATGTCGTTCTTGGTACACTCCTTGTCAATTGTCATCCAGCATCGGTTCTGTTCGATACTGGAGCATCTCATTCTTTCATTTCTGAAGGCTATGCTCGTTTGCACGACATGTCATTTTGTGACATGCCAACACCGCTTGAAATCCAAACCCCAGGGTCTAGATGGCAAACCACCAGAATCAGCTATGGTAATGAAATCCTTGTTGATAGACTTGTATTTCTTGCATCACTTGTAGCCCTCAAGTCCTCAGATATAAACATCGTCTTGGGTATGGACTGGATGACAGCTCATCATGCCAAGATTGATTGTTACACCAGATCTGTTCAGCTTACACACCCATCTGGCAAGATAGTCACTGTCTCCACTAGAGTTGGAAAGCGTCAGCTCTATTCTCTTAATGCCAGCCCTCTTCCAGACCTTGAAGATATCCCGGTAGTTCGTGACTTTCCGGATGTCCTTCCAGAGGAACTGCCAGGTGTTCCACCTGACAGAGATGTAGAGTTCGTCATAGATCTTATCCCAGAAACAGCTCCAATTTCTAGGAGACCTTACAAGATGGCCCCTTAGAACTAGCCGAGCTTAAGAAACTACTTGATGAGTCCTTGCAAAAGGGTTTCATCTGTCCTAGTTCTTCTCCTTGGGCTTGCCCCGTCCTATTTGTTAAGAAGAAGGATGGTACGGATCGGATGGTTGTAGATTATCGTCCCGTTAATTTGGTCACGATAAAGAACAAATATCCGCTCCCCAGGATCAACGACCTGTATGATCAGCTCGCTGGATCCTCAGTCTTTTCCAAGATGGACTTGAGGTTAGGCTACCACCAAATCAAAATCAGAAATGGGGACATCCCCAAGACAGCCTTTGTCACTCGTTATGGTCAGTACGAGTACACCGTCATGTCCTCTGGTCTAACCAACGCTCCAGCTACATTCTCCCGCTTGATGAACTCGATCTTCATGGAGTACTTAGATAAATTTGTTGTGGTTTATCTCGATGATATTCTTATTTACTCGAAGAACGAGGAAGAGCATGCCGAACATCTTAGACTTGTGCTAGAGAAACTTAGAGAGCACCGCCTTTATGCCAAGTTCTCCAAGTGTGAATTTTGGTTGCCAGAAGTGACCTACCTAGGCCACGTAATCTCTGGTAGGGGCATTGCTGTCAATCCCGAGAGAGTTAAGGCCGTTCTTGATTGGACTCCACCTGAAACCGTTAAACAAGTTAGGAGTTTCCTTGGTCTAGCCAGCTATTGTCGCCGCTTTGTTGAAAACTTCTCCAAAGTAGCTAAACCCCTCACGGAACTTCTCAAGAAAGATAAAAAGTTTGAGTGGTCCCCACAGTGTGAGTACAGTTTTCAGGAACTGAAAAGGCGCCTGACTTCTGCTCCCATACTTGTGCCACCGGATTTCACAAAGGACTTTGTTATCTACTGCGACGCCTCACGACAGGGACTAGGTCGCATTCTTATGCAGGATCATCATGTGATTGCCTATGCATCTCGACAGTTGCATCCACATGAGGATAATTATCCTACACATGATCTAGAGCTTGCAGCCGTAGTCTATGCACTCAAGACCTGGCGACATTACCTCCTTGGTAAACGTTGCGAGATCTACACCGATCACCAGAGTCTCAAGTATATCTTCACACAACCAGATTTGAACCTTAGGCAAAGACGTTGGTTGGAGTTAATCACAGATTATGATTTAGGGATTACCTACACCCCAGGCAAAGCCAATGTCATGGCTGATGCTCTAAGCCGTAAATCCTATTGCAACAATCTCATGTTGCAGCAAGGCCAACCACTTCTCCATGAGGAATTCTGTAAGCTTAATCTTCACATTGCTCCTCACGGATTCCTTTCTACCTAGGTGGCGAAACCTACTATTGTGGATCGTATCATAGAAGTACAGAAGCATGATACAGGAATCTCCCGAATCAAGAAAAATATCTCCAAGGGAGTAGCTGGTTGTTTCTCTATGGATGAACGAGGTGTTGTTTACTTTGGGAACCGCTTGGTGGTTCCCAAGAGTTAGCAGATGCAACAATTGATTCTTAAGGAGGCGCATGAATCCCCTCTCATGATTCATCCCGGTAGTACTAAGATGTATCAGGACCTACGCCAGAGGTTCTGGTGGACTAGGATGAAGAGAGAAATCGCCGACTTCATTGCTAATTGTGACGTTTGTCATCGCGTGAAGGCAGAGCATCAAAGGCCTGCTGGCACCCTTCAGCCTTTAGCTATTCCTGAATGGAAATGGGATAAAGTTGGTATGGACTTCATCACCGGCTATCCCAGGAGCAAGAGAGGGAATAATGCTATCTTTGTAGTCATTGATCGTCTCTCCAAAGTTGCGCACTTCTTACCTGTTCGAGAGAATATCACCGCTAGTCAGCTCGCTGACTTATATATTTCTCGAATAGTATCACTTCATGGTGTTCCACTAGAGATCAATTCAGACCGTGGTAGTCTTTTCACTTCTCATTTCTGGGAGAGTTTCCAAACTGCCATGGGAACCCATCTTTCCTTCAGTACCGCTTTCCACCCTCAGTCGAGTGGTCAGGTGGAATGCGTCAATCAAATTCTCGAAGACATGCTTAGAGCTTGCGTTATCTCATTCGGTATGGATTGGGAGAAATGTCTTCCTTTCACCGAGTTTGCTTATAACAATAGCTATCAATCCAGTCTCAAGAAAGCTCCTTTTGAGGTTCTCTACGGACGAAGATGTCGAACACCTTTGAACTGGTCAGAAACCGCTGAAAGACAATTCTTTGGACCGGACATGATCCAGGAGGCAGAAGAGCAAGTTCGCATCATTCGTGAGAATTTGAAAACAGCCCAGTCTCGTCAAAAGAGCTAGTATGATCGTCATCATAAGGATATGACTTATGAAGTTGGCAACAAAGCTTACCTTCGGGTTACTCCTTTGAAGGGTACCCATCGTTTCGGTATCAAGGGCAAGTTGGCTCCTCGTTACATTGGTCCTTTTTGCATTCTCGCTAAACGAGGAGAGGTTGCCTACCAGTTGGAACTACCCCCACATCTTTCCAGAGTGCACGATGTCTTCCACGTCTCTCAACTCAGGCGTTGCTTCTCGGATCCTATCCGGGGAGTGGACCACGAAACGCTTGATCTCCAAGATAACCTCACATATCGAGAGTACCCTGTTCGCATTCTTGATCAAGCAGAGCGTGTCACTCGATGTCAGAACATCAAGTTTCTCAAGGTTCAGTGGTCTCATCATTCCGAGAGAGAATCTACTTGGGAGCGAGAAGATCGTCTCCGACTGGAGTACCCCGCTTTCTTTCCATCGACCCCTGAATCTCGGGACGAGATTTTTTCAAGTGGGGGCGAGTTGTCACATCCCTAGTCTGGTATGACCTAGACTAGCTAGTCATTTGTGCATCATGTTTAAATTCCATTTAAATTTGAAATGGGGATTTGTGAACCCTCAGAATCATCTATGGAAATGACCCAAATAAAAATTGCTCCAAAAGGGTACAAGAAAATGCTCATGTTGCTCTCTGAAAATATTGCACAGAGATAAAAATCAAACCAATATTTTTAGGAGCTCATAAGTATTTATTTTGGGCATTTGGAATTAATGCATAAATATTTGCATTGGAAATATATTAGTTATATATATTAATATATGTCCAAAAATTATGCCACTTGTTGGGGAGTTCTGGAATAATACCACTAGTTCCTACAAAACTTGGCATAAGAAAATAAAATGGTTTAGTATTTTATTTAAACCAAACAAATGTCAGAAAAATAGAAAAAGAAATAAATGGGAATAACCTTACCTGGACCTACCTGCGGCCCAGCTCCTGTGCTGGCCCGGCACCATGCAGCCCAGCAACTGGCCCAGCCCACCTGGCCCCCCTCCTCTGTCGTCTTCCTCCCCGACAGGAGGATGGGTGCGTGCCCGACGCGCGCGCACCGCCGC